>NC_037683.1:62692898-62918741 GCF_003255815.1 Theropithecus gelada | reverse complement strand
GTTTGGCTGGATATGAAATTCTGGGTTGAAAATTCTTTTAAGAATGTTGAATATTGGCCCCCACTCTCTTCTGGCTTGTAGAGTTTCTGCCAAGAGATCTGCTGTTAGTCTGATGGGCTTCCCTTTGTGGGTAACCTTTCTCTCTGGCTACCCTTAACATTTTTTCCTTCATTTCAACTTTGGTGAATCTGACAATTATGTGTCTTGGAGTTGCTCTTCTCAAGGAGTATCTTTGTGGCGTTCTCTGTATTTCCTGAATTTGAATGTTGGCCTGCCTTACTAGGTTGGGGAAGTTCTCCTGGATGATATCCTGCAAAGTGTTTTCCAACTGGGTTCCATTTTCCCCGTCACTTTGAGGCACACCAATCAGACGTAGATTTGTTCTTTTCACACAATCCCATATATCTTGGAGGCTTTGTTCATTTCTTTTTACACTTTTTTCTCCACACTTCTCTTCTCACTTCATTTCATTCATTAGATCTTCAATCACTGATATTCTTTCTTCCAGTCAATCGAGTTGGTTACTGAAGCTTGTGCATTTGTCACATAGTTCTCACGTCATGGTTTTCATCTCTCAGTTCTTTTATGGCCTTCTCTGCATTGATTATTCTAGTTATCCATTCATTCATTCTTTTTTCAAGGTTTTTAGTTTCTCTGCACTGGGTACGTAGTTCCTCCTTTAGCTCTGAGAAGTTTGATGGACTGAAGGCTTCTTCTCTCAGCTCATCAAAGTCATTCTCCATCCAGCTTTATTCCATTGCTGACGATGAGCTGCATTCCTTTGGAGGGGGAGATGCACTCTGATTTTTTAATTTCCAGCTTTTCTGCACTGCTTTTTCCCCATCTTTGTGCTTTTATCTGCCTTTGGTCTTTGATGATGGTGACGTAGTGATGGGGTTTTGGTGTGGGTGTCCTTTCTGTTTGTTAGTTTTCCTTCTAACAGTCAGGACCCTCAGCTGCAAGTCTGTTGGAGTTAGCTTGAGGTCCACTCCAGACCCTGGTTGCCTGGGTATCAGCAGCAGAGGCTGCAGAAGATAGAATATTGCTGAACAGCGAGTGTTGCTGTCTGATTCTTGCTCTGGAAGCTTCGTCTCAGAGGGGTACCCCGCCATGTGAGGTGTGAGGTGTCGGTCTGCACCAAGTGGGGGATGTCTCCCAGTTAGGCTACTCAGGGGTCAGGGACCTGCTTGAGCAGGCAGTCTGTCCATTCTTAGATCTCAACCTCTGTGCTGGGAGAACCACTGCTCTCTTCAAAGCTGTCAGAAAGGGACTTTTACATCTGCAGAGGTTTCTGCTGCTTTTTGTTTAGCTATACCCTGTTCCCAGAGGAGGAGTCTACAGAGGCAGGCTGGCCTCCTTGAGCTGCGGTGGGCTCCACCCAATTCTAGCTTCCCGGTGGCTTTGTTTACCTACTTAAGCCTCAGCAATGGTGGGCACCGCTCCCGCAGCCTCGCTGCTGCCTTGCAGTTAGATCTCAGACTGCTATGCTAGCAATGAGGGAGTATCTGTGGGCGTGGGACCCTCTGGCCCAGGCGTGGGATATAATCTCCTGGTGTGCCATTTGCTAAGACCCTTGGTAAAGTGCAGTATTAGGGTGGTAGTTACCCAATTTTCCAGGTGTTGTGTGTCTCAGTTTCCCTTGGCCAGGAAAAGGAATTCCCTTGCCCCTTGTGCTTCCCAGGTGAGGCGATGCCTCCCCCTGCTTCACCTCTCGCTGGTCGGGCTGCACTGGCTGACCAGCACCGACTGTCGGACACACCCAGTGAGATGAACCTGGTACCTCAGTTGAAAATGCAGAAATCACCTGTCTTCTGTGTCACTCACGCTGGGAGCTGGAGGCTGGAGCTGTTCCTATTCGGCCATCTTGGGTGCCTCCCAAGTGACCTCATTTTAACTTAACTATCTCCATAAATACCCAGTTTCTAAATAAGATCACATTCTGAGGTACTAGGAATTAACACTAATATATCTTTTGCGGGAACACCATCCAACCCATAATAGGGAGAAATCCTTAGGTTTGTAGGGTTTTAGTAAGGAATGCCACCTACAAATCAGTAAATAGATAGAGACATTTATGGTCTGATTGGATGAATGTCAAATTATTTCCTTACTCCCAAAGCACTTGATCCTAAATCTTAAATGCCTTGTGGTCTACTTGGGACAGTCACTAGGGGGGAAAACATTTAAGTAAATAGAATTGTGTCAGACTAAATGTTGTAGCAGTTTACTTAGAATAGCCGTGTAGTAAGCATTGCAGAATGTAAATGGAAGTAAATCCAATAGAATCGCGAGGAGGGTGCAGTTGATGTGAGCTGGGACGGTGAGGGAAATCTTGCTGGAAGAGGAAGGGCTTGAATCCGTCCTTAATCTTGAGGTAGGAACATGAAGTCAGGAAGAGCTGGAAGCAGATTCACAAATGTGAAAGAGAAACATGGTGTATTGGGAAGCCAACAAGTGGCTGAGCCTGGCAGAAACCCACTCTGTATAAAGGAGGTAATTCTAGAAAAGAAAAGGGGTTCATTTAGTGAAAGGCTTTTAGTGTAAAGATGCTAATCAGTTAATATAAAATAGAGACAAACTGGAATAAAACCCAAAAGTTGGCATTAGAGAAGAAACACAACAACAGATGACACCATTCATGATGCAAGTAATTTCTTCTATGATCTTGACCACCACAAGGAGAACAACCCTGGAACTATTTTTAACAAGAAATTTATACCTAGAAATCTAGACAAACCACCTAAAATATCAAACTCCACTGAGTAAAAGTAACTTTGCAGATCATCTACCCTACTAATTTGTTTCTCAAGAGGCTCATATCTGAATTATAACAGTCAGCAGGAATTCTAGCTCATTTTAATGTGCTATCACCCGGAAGACGAGGTGATCAGAAAATGGGAACCAGAGTTTAGAAGTTTTAATTAAATCAAGCTGTGTGTAGGTGAACAGGCACATAAGTATTTTCAGACAGTGGGATGTCATAGAAAAGTGTGTTAGAGTGCGAGAAGGCTGAAGACACTTTATATAATTGGACCTAGTTTTGGTGTTATTCTGCTGTTTGGCATGTTCTGTAAAGGAAGTAGGTTTAGATGCAAATGGCATGCTAGTAATGAAATGGTAAATGTATATCTTGCTGCAAGTGCCATTTTTTTAAGAGCTATTTATTAATTTACAAAATAG
This sequence comes from Theropithecus gelada, assembly GCF_003255815.1. Taxonomy (NCBI): domain Eukaryota; kingdom Metazoa; phylum Chordata; class Mammalia; order Primates; family Cercopithecidae; genus Theropithecus; species Theropithecus gelada. Next base: position 62,915,561 of record NC_037683.1, on the reverse strand, counting down.
CAAAGATGGTTTGACAGGAGTCATATGTAATGTTGGTAACGTTGATTTTATTTTTTTTAAGTTATTTTAGAGATGATTTCGAAGGTGCGGCAAATTGGCAAGGCCAAACTGTTTTTGAGCAGAAATGAGTGCTTTGCCACTTCAGGTGTTTGGTAATCTTGGCTATCACTACTTTTATGGAGCCAAAACCTCACAGTGTGCAGGCAGACTTCCAAGAGAAGTGTGGCTGTACCTGCTGTTTCCTGAGCTATGCAAGTTACTGTTTGATAGACAGCCCCGATTCTCATGGTGTGATTTATCATACATCTTTCTGTTTAATTTTTGGCCTTCAAACATATTTTTGCTCTTTAATGTCTAACATCTCCTTTGATCTTTTACTGTATCGTTTCTAGGCCTCTTTTAAGGGTTTTCTAGAATACAGTGGTTGTAAGTGGGGAGTAGCAAATCCATCTGCGATTGCTGGGTGTAACTGCTTTTCTGACTTCGTCTATTTCCTTCTCTCTGTAACCCTTGGTGATTCACTCCTCCAGTCCTTAGAGACTTAGCAGGGTAGAGGAGTAACCCAAGTGCCCATCCCAACTTTGGGAAAATCACTTGTTTCTCTGAACCTTGGCTTGCTTGTCCATAAAATGGAGATGATACTGCCTGCTTGCTTATTTCAGAGTTAGGAGGATGAAGTGAGATAACATAAACAGTCTTTGGGAAGTGTAATTGATCAGGTCAATGCAAGTAGTTATGAGCACCACACTGCACATTTTCTGAACTCTTGCAGTCCTCATGGTTTAGCCAAATAGTTTAGCAGTTCACTCATAACTGTTACCTAACATTGTTTGTTATGTCTCCTGGGCATTTGTCTGCTTTCTCCATCTTTGCTGAAAGCATCGTAAAGGTGGTAAGCATGGTTTCCACATCTGGATCTGTCACAGTGCTTAGTAATGAATGCTTAAATGAGAAACTAAGTTGGACATGTCACAAATGCCCTTCTCCTCAGTCTCCAAAACCGATGGCTACTTTCTCTGACTGACTTTAGGAAACTGCCTCACTCTACTTACTTGTTTCCTATCCTCACAATAATCATCTCTGCATTGAACAAATATTTATTGAGCATGCAGTAATAACAGTTCATATTGGCTAATACTTACAGAGCCCTTCATCTGTGCCAGGCCCTGGGCTTCGCCCTTTACATGGAGATTCTCACTGGAACCTCATAACAACCCTGGAAAGTAGGTATTGCCATTATTCCCATTTTGAATGAGTGAATTGTTAAGCAACTTTCCCGAGATTATTCAACGGCAGGGTGGCAGAGCACAGTTCTTTCACAGACAATCCAATCTTAGAGCCCAAGGTCCTATATTATGCCTTAATATCTGGGGGATTTCTTCAGTCTTCTGTCTTTCATATAGTTGACATTTTTGAAGAGTACAGGCCAGTTACTTTGTAAAACGTCTCTCCATGTGTGTTTGCTTGATGTTTTCTTATGATTTTTGAATTTTTGACAGAAATAACAGGAAAGTGTGCTATGTTCTGCTTAGTACATCATATCAGGAGACAGATAATGATAATGTGTCTCATTATTGGTGATGTTTACTCTTATCACTTGGTTAGGATGATGGTCAGTCAGGTGTTTCTGCTGTAAAATTAATAAATATATAGCACTTAATAAGTAAAAAGAAGTATTTTATGGGAGACAATATGAGTTAAGTAAATATCCTGTTCATCATTAACCTTTGACCCACTAGATATAATATTGAGTGATGATTACTGCCTGAGTCAATTATTATTATGATGATTGCCAAATGGTAACTATAAATTCTGTCATTCCTTCTAGATTATTAATAGGCATTCTACTATAAGGTAGTTTTTTCTTCTCTCCGGTTTATTTATTTATGAATTTCCACTTTGTTCAAAGGGTTAAAATATATTACTATCAAATTGTCCCAGACAGGACCAGCAAAAGCCCTTTCAAGCTGGCCCCTATGCCCTTTTGACATATACCCCATCGTTCTTTGAGCACTTCTCGATTTTCTGGTACAAGATACTATTTCAGGCTCATTTTTTTCTTCTCCCAATTCCTGCCCAGAAGTCAGCTCTTTCTACAGAAACTGATTCCTTTTAGTGGAGAATGGTATTTACAACCCAAGATCTGGACACTTGTTTGCTTGATACTACTGGGATATCATTGCTTCTAGGCCTTTCAGAGAGAGCTAGGAGATACTGTACACATATATGTATAGTTGTATATATGCATTTATATCTGTTGATATATCTGTGTCTATCCATCTATTAAAAACCATGAGTTCATACTGTTTGCAACAGCAATTCAATTCTACTAGATTTATCTTAGTCTTTCCACTTCGCATATTTGTAACTCTCTCCTCTGACAGTAAGAAATCTGGCTCCCATTATTTTTTATGTATTTATGTATTTGGTCAGTCCTCCCTGAATATTTGACTCCCAGCCATCCTGGCCCAGTGCTGACCCCCGTCCCAGGCCACAGGACCACTCCCCACCAAACCTCATAGTAAAGTTCAGTCCCTACAAAGTAGAAGAGGAAAGGAGAGGAAGAAGGAAAGGCCAGTTTGAAAGTTCAGCTCCAGACATGCAGTGCTCCAGTGCCCCCAGGGAGCAAAGCTGAGCCCTGGACATACTAGCTCCTCACCTCCACTGAAAGCTCAGCTTGACTCCAGTGGAGGTTTTTAATCAGACAAAGTAAGGTGACCAGATTCGCATTTTTGAGTGACATTTTGGTGGCTGTGGCCTAGGGAGGAATTGGAAACCGAGAGATGTAGAGATAAATTGGGAGCCACTAGTGACAGTCCAAGAAACTGAAAGTGAGATGCATCCTAGACCCTGTATGTGCCCCTCCTTAGGCTTTCTAGAGTTGGCACACTCAGTGATGTCTGATTTATTATTGTCGGATTGCTGTCCACCTCCCGACCTCAGAGGCATTCTAAGGGAAACAAATATCTTTGGAAGACAAGAAAATCACAGAAGTGTTGGACAGCAATGTCAAGCTAGAGGGTTACGCACAAGTTTAAAGAATGCTTCTGACAAATAACTTCAGTTTACAATAACTTCAGTTTCCTCCAAACCAAAACTTCATTTTAAATTTCTTTTTTTTTTTTTTTTTTTTTTTTTGAGACGGAGTCTCGCTCTGTCGCCCGGGCTGGAGTGCAGTGGCCGGATCTCAGCTCACTGCAAGCTCCGCCTCCCAGGTTTACGCCATTCTCCTGCCTCAGCCTCCTGAGTAGCTGGGACTACAGGCGCCCGCCACCTCGCCTGGCTAGTTTTTTGTATTTTTTAGTAGAGACGGGGTTTCACGGTGTTCGCCAGGATGGTCTCGATCTCCTGACCTCGTGATCCGCTCGTCTCGGCCTCCCAAAGTGCTGGGATTACAGGCTTGAGCCACCGCGCCCGGCCTAAATTTCTGAATAAAGAGAAACTTTGCTGCAAAAGTCGAGGTAAAAGAAGGTTCTTAGGGCATAATAGCTCAGGGTGGGGAGGGTCTGCCATTAGAAATTATGAACATTTATACCAGCAACAAACAATGAGTTTCTGGAGGCAATAGTCATTACCCTCTCTGAAAGAGTAGAGGAGCAAAACCTTGGCAACTCACATAATGAGCCCTTGTCCAAAAGAAGGCAAAAAAAAAAAAATTCCTTCTTTTGTATAGGTAATACAAACACAAGCTGCCAAGAAGGGTCAACCATCATGGGTCATTGATTGCCCATATTAACCCTGATGGCTGCCTTTACAAAAAACTAACACTTGGGGAAGACCACACTCTGCCTTTGCCCATTTGGCTGCCAAGTACACTGCTGCTTTACAGAAATAACAACTGCGAGTGGACTCACAGCCCTAGGTGGTATCAGTGTGTGTGTTTCTATTATTTAGAAATAGATCTGTCATTTTGTCATCTGTGATTCTCTGCAACTATAAGCACCAGGAAGCCCAGCATTTGCCACTCAGGTCTATTAATACTTTGTTCTACTGGCCTTAAGAGATAGTATAATATAATAATTAGGCATGCAGGAGCCAGGCCGCCTGAGTTTGAATGCTGCTTCTCTTGTTTACTAGCTGTGTGACTTTGGACAGGTTACCTAACCTCTCAGAGTCTCTATTAGTTCATCCTGTAAAATGGGGAAACTTACAGTACTTTTTTCTCTAGTAAAGAAGTCAATATATGTTCCCACATCTTGGGTAAGCTAAGTCCTGGGCTCTGCTGAGACCTCAGTGAATGAGGCTCAGGTCATGCAGAACTGAGGCTCATAAATCCACAGAGCTGGTCCCGTGATAAGGAGCAGCTCCATTCTCAGTGCCTTTGTGTCCACGTCATGGTGGACTTGGGCGTGACACAGGTGCCATGGCATTGAGGGAGACCCAGAAGCAGGCATTTGGGGCCATGATTTGAATTCTGCAGGCCTCAGCTCCTGCTTGTGAAAATGGAGAGGATAATAGTACCCATCTCATGAAGCCGTGGAGAGGAATAAAGGGCGTAATGCACTTAAAGCAACTAGCACAGAATCTGGCTCATTTAAGTGTGATATGAATGTTAGTATCACTATTGTTATTGGCAACCATGTGTAATGTCAGCTGGATTGTGGTCACATCACAGTTTATAGCTCATGCATGGCTAAGGGTGCTCTGCCCAGCCCAAGTTCAGGGACTGGCCAGATCCAGACAGAGTGACAGGACCACAGTCTAGTAGGCTGGACTTTGGGCAGAACTCCAGCAGTGTCTGGGAAACAAAGTGGAAATTAGGAAGCCAAGCTGAAAGCTTAAAATCCAGTTAAAACGACAGGCCGATCCAGGCACACTTGAGGCTGGGCAAAGGGCAGGAAGACTAATTCCAGCCATTACGGTGGAGGGAGACCCTCTGTCTCCTGCCTGCCCCTGGTCAGAAGTCAATTGCTCGGGTGCTGGGCGGGGTCAAGCCAGGAGGACTTCAACTGTGATCTGTCAACTCATGGAGCCTTTCCTGCAAGCAGGTTTTGACAAAAGGGACAGAAACAGGGAGAAGAAGGACTCAGAGGAAAGAAAGCAGTATAGTCAAAGAATGCTGGGGAAAGCAGCCTTTGAAATATTTTGGCCAAGAGCCCAACCATGAAGCTAAACACCTGAAGCCTAGGAGCTGAGAGAAACCATAGCAATCATGTTTACCACCCTCCTTATCTAGGGACACAATCCTTTAGCCAAAACCACTGGGGCAGATGTGTTTCAGATTCCAGTTTTTTTTGTACTTTAGAAAGATGTTAGGATTACTAAGACATAAATTGAATAACACCCCTAGCAATTTCTGGGGGAAAGCACCATAATCCAACAGGCTAATCTTGCTGCGGTAAAATGTATAAATATTTACACCAAGTGGGATGCAGCCTGTCAAAAGGATGCCAATTCAGATCCAGTTTGTCACGAAAAGAGTTTACACCACACTGAAGGAAAATGTGTGGTGTTCAGAGCTCCTGGGACCTTGAAGTTGGGAGTAAACAGTTGTATATAGGACACAGCTAAGATGTCCACCAGCCATGTGACTAATCCAGAGGTACACACACAGTTCACTGCAAATTCAACTCAGTTTTTCACTGCATACTAACGTCTACCAGGTTGCAGGCACCATGCTCAACACTGAGGTTCTGGTCGTGTATTCATATTCAGAGCTGCTGTATCAAAGTACCACAAACCAGGTGGCTTAAAACAATAGAAATTTATTGTCTCACAGTCATAGAAGCTAAAATCAAGTTCAAAGTCAAGGTGTCAGCAGGACTGTACTCCCTCTGAAACCTATAAGGAGAGTCCTTCTTTGCCTCCTCTAGTTTCTTGTGGCTCCTGGCACTCTTCGGCATTCCTTGACTTGTAGATGCATCGCTCCAGTCTCTGCCTCTGTGGTCACATGGCATTTTGCCTATGTGTCTCCCTCTTTTCTTATAAGAACACAGTCACATTAGATCAAGGGCTCACCCTACTCTAGTATGACCTCATCTTAAGCGACTACATCTACAGTGACTCTATTTCCATGTAAGGTCACGTTCTGAGGTACTAAGGGTTAGGACTCCAACGTATCCTTTTTTGGAGACACAGGTCAACAGATAACAAGTGGCAAACCAAAATAGGCATAGCCCCTTGCTTTCATCAAGCTAGCAGTCAAGTGGGGAAGTCACATTACAAGTATGTTGAGAATTTTCAAAGGGGGAAGTATTAATGGGACCATACAGTAAGAGAAGTTTACCCAGTTGAGAGTTTCCTCTCTGAAGAAGTAGCATTTTAAATGGAAATGAAAAGATGAGTAAAAGCCAAGCAAATAGGGAAAAAAGGCACTAATGCCCTCACTCTCTGATGCCTAGACCAGAGCCCCGGTCCTCCTTGCACTAGGCTTCTGCAGAAGCCAGGCCCCTCAAAGAAGGACTCTGAGTGTCTCCCAGGCCACCACTCATAGCCAACCTTGCCCCTAAGCCGGCTCTGCCTGGCCTGCAGTTCCTCTCTGAGAAACAGCCAAAGGCACAGAACGCAAGGAGTAGGGCATCAGCACCCAGCAAAACCCAGGCCCACAGTTGCAGCCTCTCTGTAGGAGAGAAGTAGAGGAGAGTCTCTGCTTTCTCTTTTTTGGCCTAAGTTGATTCCAGTATTTTTTACCCAGAATCAGCAAAGTCCTTAATATACAGATAGCTTCTGCTGACCTCTGTCCTTGAGAATGCAGTGCACTTTTATCAGGGCAGGCAGATACATCTGTTATGTGAGTTTCTCTGAGCAGTGCTCAGGTGGCCTCATGGCTACCAAATGTCTCTGCTTCAAGGTCCCGGGGGCTAAATTTCTGCCAGAAATGGTGGTAGAGTTTGGGGAAGTGAGGACGTAAAGCCTCTACTTTGATGGGCTTTAACCTTGGGACAGAATTAGCTGTGTAGGCAGCTACTTTATGAGACATACAAAGAGGGGTCACCAGCATTGGCCATGGATGTTAGATTTTGTTTTACACCCACAACATTTTAGTATTTCCCTTGAGTGGAAAGAAAACCTTTTTTGAAGCATAATACACGTAAGGAAAGTACACACAAATCCTGTGTGTACACTTGGTGATTTTTCATAAAATGGGCCCAGATCCAGCACTAGATCTAGCAAACACCCCGGAAGCCCATCCCACTCTGCTCCTCTTCCAGTTTTTACCCACCACGGTAACCAGGGTCCTGGCTTCTAACACAGTGGATTAGTTTTAGCTTTTGAGCTTATATAAATCACACAGTATCAATTTTTGTGTTTGTGGTTTTGTTCATTCAGTTTTATGTTTGTGAGATTCATTTATGTTGTTGCTTATTGTTGCAGTTTATTCTCATTGCTTTATATAATCTTGTGTGAATATATCATAATTTTTTATTCATTCATGTGTTGATGAACATTTGGGTTTTTCCAGGTTTGAGCTATTATGAGCAGTGCTGCCAAGGATATTCTTGCATATGTCTTTTGATGAACATATGCAAATTGGGGAAAGGTATATACTTGTATTGGTTGTCTATTGCTGCATAAAAATGTCCCTCCAAACCTAGTAGCTAACAATGACAATAAACATTGATCACCTCTCATAGTTCATTTGAGTGAGGAATTTGGAGGCATCTTGGACATGCAGTTCTGGCTTGAGGTCTTTCCTGAGGTTGCAGTTATCTAAAGGCAAGCTTGGGGCTGGAGGGTCTGCATTCAAGGTAGCTCACTCACATGGCTGGCAAGTCAATGCTGATTATTGGTGGGGAGGCTGCAGTTTCACACATGAACTTTCCTTAATACTCTCTGGGTATTCTCATGACATCGTGGCTGGCTTCCCCACCACCACGAGTGGGCAAAGAGAGAGCATCAAATTGGAAACATTATCCTTTTTGTGACCTAGTCTTGGAGGTCACATAGCATCACTTCTGCATCATTCTATTCATTAGAAGTGAGCCACTAAGTCCAGCCCATACTCAAGACTCCACCTTTGGAAGGAAGGCATGGCAAAGAATGTATGGATGTATCTTAAAACCAATAACACCACAACGTTGTAAAGCTTATAATTAACTTAAGCTAAGGGTTTCAAATAAGCTGATCGAAATTTACACAAGGATCTAAAAGAAAGAAATTCAACCAGTTTCTCCTCTTCTATTCCTTTAAAACTTTGCATATGTTCATAGGAGAGTTTTCAAGGTATTTTTTGGAGACAGCATGGTACAATAGAAAGTGCAGAGGCTTTAGAGCCAGAGACAACCAAGAATGAATCCTGGATTCACTACTTACTAATTATGGATACTTGAACAAGTCAGCCTCTTGGATTTCCAGGTTCTCTCAACTGTAAAATGAGGATAATCAATAGAGCTTACCTCATATTGTTCTGGAGGCAATTAAATGAGATAATGTGTTAAGGTGCCCTTTATGATGGTAGGTCTCACTGATTTGCTCATTTAGCCAATAACATTAACTATCTAAAAGGTGTTCTGATGGACCCTGTGAGTGATACAAAACTGACTCAGAGGCAGGCCCTACATCAGGAGGTATATATGCTCGTAGTGCCCTTGACACGTAGAATAATCATAATACAACTGAGAAAATGGTCCGTGTCTGGAGCAAGTATGGATACAGTGTTTTAAATATGGATTACATTTGGACATATAGAAATGAAAGACGTTTTGAAGGGCAAGGAAAGGGCAAAAGATATTCCAAATTAGAAATACAACTTGCATAAAGACACAACTAGAAAACCATGGGGTATAAATGGAGAATAACAAACAGATTATTACAGATATGGCTAACCTTAGTGTAGATGAAAGGAGGTAGTGGACACAGGTTGGAAAGTTAGTTACATGTCAGAGCAGTAGGAAGAGATTGAGCGCATACACTTAGTCTTACAGTCTGATGAAAAACATTAAGACCAAAAAATTTTCAACCAACTTTCAGGACAAAAGCTAGGTGGGACTAGCTACTAAAGGATCTACTTACCATCCTTTTTCTTGGCCAATTCCTGTTTGTAAAATCATTGTGCCTCAGATTGTAAACAGAACTTTCTAAAACTGATCTTTAGAGGATGCTTCTGACTTAGAGCCTGAGTGACTGAGCTTTATTATTCCCAGTCTGGAGGCTGCATCCGCAGGGAAATGCAGTGGGATTGTTTTCATAGGCCCTTAGCTCACTATAAACGTACTTCTCCAGATTTGACCCTTTGGAAATGGCCAGTTCATGCACTCAACTCATCTGCTTATTTGACTGCTACATCCAGATCATGAGCCACTCTCTTCACTTTACTTCCCCTCAAGAAGACTGATCGATTGAGCAGCCTTCACTTCTGTTACATTATCCAGTCCCAGGCAGTGATGATATTTAAACATAAGACAGAGACGTTTCTATGCAGCGATGGAACTTTGAAGGAAGCTGGAGCCAATGACCTTTCACTTTGAAGCCAAAGAATTACAAGCAAAAAAATTTCAGTCTTGCTAAGAATTGGGGCTGCAGAAATTAGCAGAAAGTCCTCTTTAAGCCTCACAATTCAGTATGTGGTGCCCAAAGCCTTTATGTACTCAATCTGTGTCTCATCAAGCATTCCCCTCTTAGTTTGACGAAGTTTATATGTCCCATCAGAATAAACATGGTTGTAACCATTATTGGTGATTTTGTGGGTAAAAATTGGATATTCTATTTTATCTCCCTCTTTGCTTTAATGTAAATGAATTCTAGAGCATTAAGGGAGAGGACAGACTCTAGGCTTAGGATAGAACTGCCAGCCAATCTTGGGCTGGCACTTCCCACTTTCCCAGTTAGGGGTTTTTACTCCATTTGAGTTCATGGGAAACGTTCTCTGCGCAGGTACTAAGGGTGTGTTCTCTTCCTCTCTGGTTTCTTCTCAGGTGGGAAATTGGCAAGTGGAGTCCATGTAGTCTCACATGTGGGGTCGGCCTACAGACCAGAGACGTCTTCTGCACCCACCTGCTTTCCAGAGAGATGAATGAAACAGTCATCCTGGCCGATGAGCTGTGTCGCCAGCCCAAGCCCAGCACGGTGCAAGCTTGTAACCGCTTCAATTGCCCCCCAGCCTGGTACCCTGCACAGTGGCAGCCGGTGAGTTCTGAGTTACTCAATATTGGAGCTTTTGTTTGCAACAGTGACTAAAGGGATGCTCTCTCAGAGTGGTTTTGTCCAGGGATGTTAAAGGATGTTCAAGGTCTGCTCATTTCTCCCTTCTTAGTACTCCCCTAAGCTGATTTAAATCCAGATCTTTTAGTTACAAATATCATGCTTTTTCTACTGTATCACATCCCAGTGACCTCCAAAAGCAATGCAGATGACCCATCTGTTAACCTGAGCATATTTATGACAAAGTTGTCACCAAGCTAAGGAAAATTTTTTAAAATAAAAACAATGTGGTGGGTTTTCCATAAAGCTAAATTTGTTTTTAATTTATACCCTTTCCAGTTTTTTTGCTGTTTAAAATTCTAAGAAATAAGGGTAGTAGGCAATGATTTTTTTAACATCATTACTTAGCAATATAAGAAGTTAGAAATGCTGAGCCAATTCCAAGTATTTTATTTTCCTGGTCCTATGAATTCCAAAAGTCTGGGAACCATTGTTTCAAAACAGGGGTTGACAAACTGCAGCACTCAAGCTAAATCTAGCCTGTAGTCTTTTTTGTGTGTGTAAATAAAGTTTTATTGGAACACACCCATTATTTTACGTACTGTCTATGGCTGTTTTTGCTCTACAAGGCAGAATTGCATGGTTGTGATAGAGAACATATGGCTCATAAAATCTAAAATATATGCTATCCTTTTACAAACAAAATTTCTGATCCTGTACCAGGCATATATAATAATAGCACAACTATTTTATCATAATTTCCTTTCTAAAAATAATATGCATTTATGAAATGTTCATCTTTTTGCATGCCTTTTAAAAACACAGGATTTTCAGTTGATTGCATAAAATCTCATTTTGCAATTTGCTCCCTATTAGGACATAAGACACTGCTTTAAAGGGACAACAAAGGTCACAAAAAGTAAGCATGAAAGGTGGAGGCGACATACATCTGTGTTTCACTGAGACAGTTTTTTCACTCTCAAAAGTGTCCCAATTTGGGTGATAAATGATATGGTCATCAATGGAGAAGGAGAGAGAATGACAGCTCACATACCCTCGCCTTGTGCAGAAGGGGCTCCCTTTTCCAGGTAGCTACATGTCCTCCTCTGTGCTTTCTCCTAATCTTTGGCAGAGCCCCTTCCTTCTCCTTGCTCTCTGCCTATCTTGGAGCTGTGGTTTAGCAAAACACTCAAAGAATCAAATACTGATGAATAAGCAAAACACTAAAGTATGAAGCCTCTGGCAGCAGACATTAAATATATATTTTCTTTTAGAGCTTAAATGTATATGGCTAAGTTCATTAATTCCACGATACTAGGGATCGTTTATGGAAGAGGATGTCATATATTTTGAACACCAATGTACCAGCACTTAAGAAATATATATCATCGCACACCAAGCTGAAGTAAATCCTCACAATTCAGTTAAAAGGAGGTTTTATTAGCCTTATTTTAGGTTTGAGGTAACTGAGGCAAACACAGCTAGCAAATTTGGGGTTGGCCATCACCTCAGTCTTATGTGACTCTTTCCACTATACCAAACCCACTGTGTATGACTCAAAGGCCCTTCAGGGATTAAACATGAGCACTTTTGTTTTACCGATGAAGTAACTGTGGCCTAGATGTAGGCTTGCTTAAGATCATAAAGCCTGGACCAGAACCCAGGTCACCTGATTGCTAGTGCATTTATACTAAGTTACCTCTAATTGGAATGAATCTATGACCTTAAACGGCACCACTAACCCATGCCAATCCTAATAAAAGGTGAGGAACTATCTCAAATCAACCTCCACTGTTGAAATTGTTAAGTCCCCGTATTATTAGTAGCTTGTTGCTATTAGGTACATAAGTTATGGATAAAATGTTTACTGAATGATGAAATGAATGAATAGATGAAGACTAGTCCTTATAGGCCCTGAAAATGCTGGCTTTACATCTTACTGGTAAGTTTTTTATGGTTACAGGTCTTAATATTGTTCTAGCCTTGAAGTGCAGTGAAGCACCGATGTCTTTTTGATAGCCACACATGCTGCTGAATAATGACATTGACTTATAATGCTTTTTCAGTTTCTAGGCCACAGCCACATATATGACCTTTTTCTGGTCAATTGCCACCACCACCACCCATACGCCCAGTATCCCTGTTTGAAACAGTGGACTTCCAGAGAATCACTTATTCTTCAATTTTCATCTACTTTGAGCCCGTGAAGATATGAATTAACTTTGAAAGCTTTTCTATTTCCTTCTTTCAGGGAGAAGCGTTTGAGGATGAGTCAGGTTTAAGTCCATTTATCAGGTTGGGAAACTTAATAGTAAACAACTGTTTAAAGTTCATCCAATGAACCTTTAAAAAGTCTCTTCTTTCACACCTGAGACACCATAATTGTGAAAAATAGTCAAACATAACAAGAAATAAAGAACACAGAAGGTCAGCAGTGTTTCTACCCTCCAGAGACAGCCATGTTAACGGTTTGGTGCATAGGGTCTGTTTGTCCAGCAGGTGAAACCCCATCTCTACTAAAAAAAAAATAGTAATAATAATAATAATAATATATATACACACACACACACACACACAAAAATTAGCCTGCTGTGGTGGCAGGTGCCTGTAATCCCAGCTACTCTGGAGGCTGAAGCAGGAGAATCACTTGAACTCAGAAGGCAGAGCTTGCAGTGAGCCGAGATTGCACCACTACACTCCAGCCTGGGTGACAGAGCAAGACTCTGTCTCAAAAAAAAAAAAAGAATCTTTGATCACTTTTAGTAATCTCTAAACCTGGAGTAAACAATAGACTATTCATCTTACGTTATTTACTGGAATCCAACTTCATTAGTTAAGTTTTGTTGGGAAAAATTAGCTATTGCTGACTGCTTGTGAGAAGAAACCATTGTTTATGTTGGATGGTGCAATAAGTCCAGAGTAACTTCAGGGATCCCTAGGCTAGTTGGCTGTAGTTTAGAACTCAGCTATTGACAATCCGTCACATGGTTAGCCCTGATTCCTCAGCAGTTCTTACTGGAAAAAGGGAACTTAGTGTACACTCACCTGGTCTTTTCCATTTAGCAAGGATCTGCCAGAGGATACTACTGAGGTCTCCAATCCTTCAACACCCAACCTACACCCTCTTTCTTATGAAAGAAAAGGACATGGGGGAATCACATGTTTCATTTAAGGAATACAGATAACAACCTGATAGACATTACCTGTTTGAGGGGAGAAACTCTCTCTCCTCTCTATGTGAACACACTGTTGCCACTGACCTCATGTGTATGTTTCTCTTTCTGGAGGGAAAAAAGCATAAATTATGTAAATTGTCATCTGCCAGATAGGAATGCAACCTTCTTTGTTCTTTGTAGAGTATTTGTCTGACAAATGGCAAATAGCCAATATTTACACATTCTGCAGGTCTGGAGAGGACCTGGCATGGAGTCCAAGTATTGATGTTAAGATCTTGTTTTAGAAACAATTAAGCAGAAATGAAACAGAAATCTAATTCTAGCTTTGGTTGTTAGGGGACCATCTTTATTTCAGTTCTGCATCTTAATACTCTACCCTTTGCTTTTCATCTCTGGTCTGTGGGAAGGATTCATATTTACCTTTACCAATGTATTAATAGCTTTAATATCTTGTTAGTTTATATTTAGATGGCTTTTGAACACTTATTTTATGTGCTTTAGTCCTCTGCATCTTCTGTAATTTATTAAATACACTCATCATCATCATCATCATCATCCTCTTTGATATGGGTTATAAGTGAATTTTTGCCCACCTCATAAGGGATCATATCACACGGGTGAGTTACAACACCATGATTGAGAATCACTGTTACCTATACCACAATTTAGTCTGAAACACCTTGGTCGTGACGGTCTACTGCTAGGGTTTTTCTCAGTGACTCTAAAGCCAGTACATGCCTTGTTCAGGCCTTCATCCCTCTGCGCATCTGTCCCTGCCCTGTCTCCAGGCATGGCTCTCCCATCCCTGCTTGTACACTCCCCTGCCCATCTACCATTTCCCACTCCCCTCTGCTGGTCAAGGCCCAGCAGGCAGCCTCCCTCTTCTGCAGTGACTCCTCTATTATCCTTCTACACTGAAACCACATGGTGTTCAGTCGCAGACAGCTCACTTAACAACCACATATTACCCGCTCAGGTGCTTTCTCATGACTTCTGAGTTAGACCACAAGGTCAATGAAGGCAGAGACCAAGTCTCAGTGAGACCCCATAACTCTCAGGACACATCTGCAAAGCGTTGAGTTTAGTGCTAGAAAGGTACATGCCCATTCTGCTGGTTTCATTTATTGAATACTTGCTACATTTCAGGAGCTGCTGCTTTTGATAATGAGAGCATCACTTTCTCTGTGTTCAGCACAGCTCTAGACACTTTACATATTTAGCTCACTTAATCCTCACTATCCTATGTGATAGTTGCTTAATAGGAATTTGAACATTCTCTTTTAGACTCATTTGCTGCACTTGGCCTCTCTCTTTTGAGCCTCACAGCAACCTAGTGAGGAAACCAAGTCACAAGGCTGGTAAATGTGAAAGGGCCCTGTGTGCTTGAAACTCATTTCCTTTTCCACTATGCAGTATGGCTTTCCCAAGACTTCTTTACTATCTGCTCTTAACTTAAACTATGAAGAAACCTGGTAACAGTCCTAAAATCAGCAGTTTACAGAACACTCGGTATTTGTTGCCTCTATCCAGGACAGTTCATCTGTGTGTTGGCTTCCTGTTGCTGCTGTAACAAATTACCACAAACTTGGTGGCTTAAAACAACACAAACTTACTATCTTATAGTTCTGGAGATCAGAAGTCCCAACTCAGTCTCACCTAGCTAAATTCAGGGGAGCAGCAGGCCTACGTGCCCTCTGGAGATCAAGGCGAGGATCTGTTTGTCTTTTCTGGCTTCTACAGGCCACATGCTTCCTCGGCTCATGGCTCCTTCCTCCATCTTGCTCCCACTGCTAATTCTGTCCCTTCATCCTCTCTAACTCAGACCCTCCTGCCTCCCTCTTCTAAGGACCACTGTGACTACCTCAAGCCAAATGATCCTGGATAATCCAGGATCATATCTCCCTCTCAGGAGCCCTCATCACATCAGTAAAGACCCTTTTACTGCACAAGGGAAAGTGTTCACAGGTACCAGGGATTGAGATGAAGATATCTTCGGGGGCCATTGTTCAGCCCACCACCACCTATTTTGTGGGCGAAGCACTTAGTCTCCACTAGCACAAGCTCCTTGAGACTGGGCACCTGTCTTCCACTACCCTTTTGCCTCTCTGCATCTAATGTATCAATGTATACATCGTATGCATCAGTATTCCTTCATTTTTGTTCTAAAAATTAAATTGAAACAAGGAATTGAAGAAAAAAGGTGCTGAAGGGTTAAACTGAAATGAATTGGTCCACTTTTAAATACAATTTATTTTTCTCTATATTGCATATGTTTTATGTTCAAGATTGCGTCCACCCAACTGTACGTACATATTGCACACATCTGTGCAGAGACAGAAACAATCACCACAATCTCTGGATCCCTGCCTTGCTTAAAACTGTGATTGTGTTGCCATTTCCCTCTAAACCTTTCTTAATCGAGGTCAAATTCAAAATGCCTGCAGTTCAGCTGTGTGAAAAAGCGTAAGGCAGAGGAGTCCCTGCTAGTGACATAAAGAAAAAGAGAATTTTAATGATAACTATAAATGCCTGAGAATTAAAATTTTCATTGTCTAGATTTAAACACACATACATACATTCAAGCAAAGATAAAAATACCTTTGGTTTGGATTAGAAGACTGAATTCTGGCAGAGTCACATAGTGATCAGTTTTGTTATATTCCAGTGACTAAAATATAAATCCACATAAGTTAGAGGCTATATTTATTTAAAATTTTCTGTCCCAGGGAGGAAAAAAACTCTTAGGATGTTTATCTCATTTTCAATAGTGTATTTCATAAGGAAATGGACACTTGATCCTATCTTTAGAGGCAGCAATAAACATAGCAAAACAAATTGAAAGTCCAGCTTCACATGTGGTTGTTTTTGTTTTGATTTATTAGCAGGAAGCTCTTTGACATAATTGCTCTGATTCTGATGGGTGTGCAGCCCCTTGCTTCACACCATAACAAGAATGTGAAACCTTGAAGGTACAGTGTACACCCCTTGTACTTCGAGTCAAGAAAGCTTAATTGAGACAAGATGAACAAGGGAATTCTAATCCCCAAAATGGCCAAAGACTTCTGTTCTCATTTTAATAATTATGTTTAGTAAGTGAGATTCCAGTTCTCATTTTTCTTTCTTTCCCTAGGTCCTAATTCAGTTTGGCTCAGCTATGACCTCGACTGTGTACATAGCACTGTGTCCAGCCGCCTTTGGGCTCCCTCAGTCTCACACGTTGCTAAGTTACCTCAAACTCCAAAAGTCTGACTCCAAGCTTGATACACACCTGCCTGCCACCCCTTCCCCTGTTAACCTGGTCTTTCATCATTGATCATTATCGTATGGGTGACACCACCATCTGTCCTGCTTTCTACCTGGAAACTCGAGCCATTATCAGCCTCACACATCCTTCACGCTTAGTCAACATCTATACCCTGTTTTATTCCATCTTCTATATCTCCCCCACCACTCTCTTCCTTTCTAATCCCTCTCCTTACAATCAACTCATCAAACCCTTACAAACAATCTTTTACTTGATCTCCTTGTCTCATCTTGCCTAACTCTCATCCAGTGTTTCCCAACTTGGTATTGATGATTCTTTACCACAGGTTCTCTCTTCCAGCCTTTAAAACATTAATATGCAATGAGAACCCCTGCATAGGGTTATGGTACGTAGTGTTACACATACTTATTTGACCAGGAAGCCCTTTCTCCATGGCATACCTATTAATACCTCACAAAGCAGTATTGTTTGGAACTTACTGGCCTATGCTGCCTGAGTCATTTTCAACAAATTGGATCATGTTACCCCCTACTTTGAAACCCCTATTGATACCCCATGGTTTTAAGGTTATATCCAAAGGCACTTCACCACGTGCCCCTAATCTAATGTCTCGGAATAATTTTCCACCTACTCTTTTTCATGGACCCAATGGTGCACCATCTAAGGACTGCTCTGAGTCATCTGAACATGCCAAGTCCCTTCGCACCTTTAGTGCGTACACACAGTCTGACTATGCCACATCCTCATCTCCCTGGAAACTGCTCATGCGTCATTGCTCTCTACAGCTTCCCCAAGCTTCCCAGAAAGATTTAATTGCACTCTTTGTTGTATTCCCTTTTTGTAAAACGGATCACATTGTACACTAAGTTTTTCTCCCTCACTGGACTGCAAATACCTGAGGCTTAGTAATCATTTTTTATAAGTCCCCAGCATCCAATACAGTGCCTAGCACTCAGGGGGTACTTAAAAAATGTTTGGTGAAAGAATGAATAAGTGAATGAGGAAACAAATGAAGTGAGTTGGAAGTTGTAAGCAGAGTGCAGAGTCCATTATGTTAAGTGGAAAGTTGACCTTACAAACAAAACATAAACATCACCTTGTGTTGGGTTCAATAATATTAGTAAAAGTGTCAAGGAAATCAACTCAGCTCTCAGTAAATTAAACTACCAAGAAGAAACCAGAAATTCCAGTACAGGCAGAATTTTTTTAATGTACTTATATGGGAAAAATCTTTAAAAATAAAGGACATTTGGGCCATTGTATTTTTTGTGTAGAGACATAATTGTTTTCCTTATTGTGTATTTTTTACTTTTCTTATAAAAATGAACCCATGACCTCATATCATGAAACATGTATGGCAGCTGGTATAAGCAATATAAATACTATTTTTGTTATTTGTTTTGCTTATTGCATATGTTTAAAGATAATACCCCTTACTGGAGATTTATCTCTTCATACTAGAATATTATTTTAAATGATGACTCATAAAGGCAAACATTTTTTGTTTAATTTCATTACATTTCTCTTGCCATTGCTCCTTTGGAAACATTTTTTTCTTTGCATCCTGCCTCTTGCATAAGAACTGTCGGCCTCACCAGGTCATCTTAGCACATTCACAAAGTCATCACGACTTTGGAACCTTGACTCCTTTGAAATTCATCTTCTACAAGTTTTTAAAATTTCTAAAAATACCTTTCATCAATGCAAACACACTGAAGAAAATTTGAGAACATAGACAAGACAAGCATTTAGGAGCAAAATCCCTGACATTGACTCAGCTAGATGGCTGCCTCTCATACCTGGAGCGTCAGAGTCTCCAGCAGAGCCCACACCGTCACTGGCTGAAACCCACTGCTGCCTTACTGTGAAGCAGCTCCTGGCTAACGATAAAACAGCCTGATAAAAGGTGGATGATCAGCCCATCAGCTGGATGCTTGTTTTACATCTTTTTAAC
This sequence comes from Theropithecus gelada, assembly GCF_003255815.1. NCBI lineage: Eukaryota > Metazoa > Chordata > Mammalia > Primates > Cercopithecidae > Theropithecus > Theropithecus gelada. Next base: position 62,897,086 of record NC_037683.1, on the reverse strand, counting down.
ATCTGGATTTGGAGCTCTTTTGCTCATCCAATCATCAATTCAACAAACATTTATGAAGTGCATGCTCTTTGCCAGATACTCTACTAGGCTCTGGGGAATATAAAGATGAATGAATTCCCTTTCCTCAAAAGACTCATAATCTTGTGTGCATGCAGGGAGGGAGAGGAAAATAGCAGGCACATAAACGATGAGCCCCTTATAGAAGAGATAAGATACTCTTCTAGGCCAGGGTGGGTTGGAGGTGATCTGTTTGCCAAAACGCAGAGGGGTTGGAGGAGGCTTTAATAAAGAAGTGGCCTTTTAAAAAATAACTATTTTAAATTAATTTTTGTGAGCAATAGTCAGTATATGTATTTATGGGGTACATGAGATGTTTTGATACAGGCATACAATGTGAAATAAGTACATCTTGAAGAATGAGGCATCCATCCATCCCCTCAAACACTTATCCATTGAGTTACAAACAACTCAATTACAGATTTTAAGTTTTTTTAAAAATCTACAGTTATTATTGACTATAGTCACCCTATTGTGCTATCAAATAGTAGGTCTTATTCATTCTATTATATATTTTTGTACCTATTAACCACCCGACCCTCCCTCTCAGCCCCTCACTACCCTACCCAGTCTCTGGTAACCATCTTTCTTCCGCTCTTCCATGGACCAACTTCTTCCATGGACATGTCCCATATACATGAGTTCAATTGTTTTGATTTTTAGATCCTGCAAATAAGTGAAAACATGTGATGTTTGTCTTTCTGTGCCTGACTTATTTCAATTAACATAATAACCTCCAGTTCCATCCAGGTTGTTGCAAATGACTAGATCTCATTCTTTGTCTGAATAGTACTCCATTGTGTATACGTACCACATTTTCTTTATCAGTTCATCTGTTGATAGACACTTAGGTTGCTTCCAAATCTTAGCTATTGTAAAAAAAAAAAAAAAATACTGCAACAAACACAGTAGAGCAGATATCTCCCTGATATACTGATTTCCTTTCTTTTGGGTATATACCCAGCAGTGTGATTGCTGGATCATATGGTAGCTCAAGTTTTACTTTTCAAGCTGTTCTCCCTAGTGGTGTACTAATTTACATTCCCACCAGCAGTGTACAAGGGTTCCCTTTGGTCCACATCCTCTCCAGCATTTATTATTGCCTGTCTTTTGGATAAAAGCCATTTTAACTGGGGTGAGGTGATATCTCATTGTAGTTTTTTTTTTATATATACTTTAAGTTCTAGGGTACATGTGCACAACGTGCAGGTTTGTTACATATGTATACATGTGCCACGTTGGTGTGCTGCACCCATTAACTCGTCATTTACATTAGGTATATCTCATAATGCTATCCCTCCCCTGTCCCCTCACTCCACGACAGGCCCCAGTGTGTGCTCTTCCCCTTCCTGTGTCCAAGTGATCTCATTGTTCAATTCCCACCTATGAGTGAGAACATGCGGTGTTTGGTTTTCTGTTCCTGCGATAGTTTGCTGAGAATGATGATTTCCAGCTGCATCCATGTCCCTACAAAGGACATGAAATCGTCTTTTTGATGGCTGCACAGTATTCCCTGGTGTATATGTGCCACATTGTCTTTATCCAGTCTGTCATTGATGGACATTTGGGTTGGTTCCAAGTCTTTGCTATTGTGAATAGTGCTGCAATAAACATACGTGTGCATGTGTCTTTATAGCAGCATGACTTATAATCCTTTGGGTATATACCCAGTAATGGGATGGCTGGGTCAAATGGTATTTCTAGTTCTAGATCCTTGAGGAATCTCCACACTGTTTTCCACAATGGTTGAACTAGTTTACAGTCCCACCAACGGTGTAAAAGTGTTCCTATTTCTCCACATCCTCTCCAGCACCTGTTGTTTCCTGACTTTTTAATGATTGCCATTCTAACTGGCGTGAGATGGTATCTCATTGTGGTTTTGATTTGCATTTCTCTGATGGCGAGTGATGACGAGCATTTTTTCATGTGTCTGTTGGCTGTGTAAAAGTCTTCTTTTGAGAAGTGTCGGTTCATATCCTTTTCCCACTTTTTGATGGAGTTGTTTTTTTCTTGTAAATTTCTTTGAGTTCTTTGTAGGTTCTGGATATTAGCCCTTTGTCAGACAAGTAGATTGCAAAAATGTTCTCCCATTCTGTAGGTTGCCTGTTCACTCTGATGGTAGTTTCTTTAGCTGTGTGGAAGCTCTTTAGTTTAATTAGATCGCATTTGTCAATTTGGGCTTTTGTTGCCATTGCTTTTGGTGTTTTAGACATGAAGTCCTTGCCCATGCCTATGTCCTGAATGGTATTGCCTAGGTTTTCTTCTAGGGTTTTTATGGTTTTAGGTGTGACATTTGAGTCTCTAATCCATCTTGAATTAATTTTTGTACAAGGTGTAAGGAAGGGATCCAGTTTCAGCTTTCTACTTATGGCTAGCCAATTTTCCCAGCACCATTTATTAAATAGGGAATCTGGTCCCCACTTCTTGTTTTTGTCAGGTTTGTCAAAGAAAGATCAGATGGCTGTAGATGTGTGATATTATTTCTGAGGACTCTTTTCTGTTCCATTGGTCTATATCTCTGTTTTGGTACCAGTACCATGCTGTTTTGGTTACTGTAGCCTTGTAGGACAGTTTGAAGTCAGGTAGCGTGATGCCTCCAGCTTTGTTCTTTTGGCTTAGGACTGTCTTGGCAATGCAGGCTCTTTTTTGGTTCCATATGAACTTTAAAGCAGTTTTTTCCAATTCTGTGAAGAAACTCATTGGTAGCTTGATGGGGATGGCATTGAATCTATAAATTACCTTGGGCGGTATGGCCATTTTCATGATATTGATTCTTCCTATCCATGAGCATGGGATGTTCTTCCATTTGTTTGTGTCCTCTTTTATTTCATTGAGCAGTGATTTATAGTTTTCCTCGAAGAGGTCTTTCACATCCCTTGTAATTTGGATTCCTAGGTATCTTATTCTCTTTAAAGCTATTGTGAATGGGAGTTCACTCATGATTTGGCTGTTTGTCTGTTTTTGGTGTATAAGAATGCTAGTGACTTTTGCACATTGATTTTGTATCCTGAGACTTTGCTGAAGTTGCGTTTATCAGCTTAAGGAGATTTTGGGCTGAGATGATGGGATTTTCTAAATATACAATCGTGTCATCTGCAAACAGGGACAATTTGACTTCCTCTTTTCCTAATTGAATATCCTTTATTTCTTTCTCTTGCCTGATTGCCCTGGCCAGAACTTCCAACACTATATTGAATAGGAGTGGTGAGAGAGGGCATCCCTGTCTTGTGCCAGTTTTCAAGGGGAATGTTTTTGCCTATTCAGTATATTGGCTGTGGGTTTGTCATTAATAGCTCTTATTATTTTGAGATATGTTCCATCAATACTGAATTTCTTGAGAGTTTTTAGCATGAAGAACTATTGAATTTTGTCAAAGGCCTTTTCTGCATCTATTGCAATAATCATGTGGTTTTTGTCTTTGGTTCTGTTTATATGCTGGATTACGTTTATTGATTTGCATATGTTGAACCAGCCTTGCATCCCAGGGATGAAGCCCACTTGATCACGGTGGATAAGCTTTTTGATGTGCTGTTGGATTCGGTTTGCCAGTATTTTATTGAGGATTTTTGCATCGATGTTCATCAGGGATATTGGTCTAAAATTCTGTTTTTCTGTTCTGCCTCTGCCAGGCTTTGGTATCAGGATGATGTTGGCCTCATAAAATGAGTTAGGGGGCATTCCCTCTTTTTCTATTGATTGGAATAGTTTCAGAAGGAATGGTACCAGCTCCTCCTTGTACCTCTGGTAGAATTCGGCTGTGAATCCATCTGGTCCTGGACTGTTTTTGGTTGGTAGGCTATTAATTATTGCCTCAATTTCAGAGCCTGTTATTGGTCTATTCAGGGATTCAACTTCTTCCTGCTTTAGCCTTGGGAGAGTGTATGTGTCCAAGAATTTACCCATTTCTTCTAGGTTTTCTAGTTTATTTGCATAGAGGTATTTATAGCATTCTCTGATGGTAGTTTGTATTTCTGTGGGGTCGGTGGTGATATCCCCTTTATCATTTTTTATTGCATCAATTTGATTCTTCTCTATTTTCTTCTTTATTAGTTTTACCAGCAGTCTATCAATTTTGTTGATCTGTTCAAAAAACCAGCTCTTGGATTCATTGATTTTTTGGAGGGTTTTTTGTATCTCTATCTCCTTCAGTTCTGCTCTGATCTTAGTTATTTCTTGCCTTCTGCTAGCTTTTGAATGTATTTGCTCTTGCTTCTCTAGTTCTTTTAATTGTGATGTTAGAGTGTCAATTTTAGATCTTTCCTGCTTTCTCTCATGGGCATTTAGTGCTATAAATTTCCCTCTCCTCACTGCTTTAAATGTGTCCTAGAGATTCTGGTATGTTGTATCTTTGTTCTCATTGGTTTCAAAGAACATCTTTATTTCTGCCTTCATTTCGTTATGTACCCAGTAGTCATTCAGGAGCAGGTTGTTCAGTTTCCATGTAGTTGAGTGGTTTTGATTGAGTTTCTTAGTCCTGAGTTCTAGTTTGATTGCACTGTGTTCTGAGAGACAGTTCGTTATAATTTCTGTTCTTGTACATTTGCTGAGGAGTGCTTTACTTCCAACTATGTGGTCAATTTTGGAATAAGTGTGATGTGGTGCTGAGAAGAATGTATATTCTATTAATTTGGGGTGGAGAGTTCTATAGATGTCTATTAGGTCCGCTTGGTGCAGAGTTGAGTTCAATTCCTAGATATCCTCGTTAACTTTCTGTCTCGTTGATCTGTCTAATGTTGACAGTGGGGTGTTCAAGTCTACCATTATTATTGTATGGGAGTCTAAGTCTCTTTGTAAGTCTCTAAGGACTTGCTTTATGAATCTGGGTGCTCCTGTATTGGGTGCATATATATTTAAGATAGTTAGTTCTTCTTGTTGAATTGATCCCTTTACCATTATGTAATGGCCTTCTTTGTCTTTTTTGATCTTTGTTGGTTTAAAGTCTGTTTTATCAGAGACTAGGATTGCAACCCCTGCCTTTTTTTGTTTTCTATTTGCTTGGTATATCTTCCTCCATCCCTTTATTTTAAGCCTATGTGTGTCTCTGCATGTGAGATGGGTCTCCTGAATACAGCAAACTGATGGGTCTTGACTCTTTGTCCAATTTGCCATACTGTGTTGTTTAATTGGAGAATTTAACCCATTTACATTTAAGGTTAGTATTGTTATGTGTGAACTTGATCCTGTCATTATGATGTTAGCTGGTTATTTTGTTCATTAATTGATGAAGTTTCTTGCTAGCATTGATGGACTTTACATTTTGGCATGTTTTTGCAGTGGCTGGTACCTGTTGTTCCTTTCCATGTTTAGTGCTTCCTTCAGGATCTCTTGTAGGGCAGGCCTGGTGGTGACAAAATCTCTCAGCATTTGCTTGTCTGTAAAGGATTTGATTTCTCCTTCACTTATGAAACTTCGTTTGGCTGGATATGAAATTCTGGGTTGAAAATTCTTTTCTTTAAGAATGTTGAATATTGGCCCCCACTCTTCTGGCTTGGAGAGTTTCTGCCGAGAGATCTGCTGTTAGTCTGATGGGCTTCCCTTTGTGGGTAACCCCACCTTTCTCTCTGGCTGCCCTTAACAGTTTTTCCTTCAGTTCAACTTTGGTGAATCTGACAGTTATGTGTCTTGGAGTTGCTCTTCTTGAGGAGTATCTTTGTGGCATTCTCTGTATTTCCTGAATTTGAATGTTGGCCAGCCTTGCTTGGTTGGGGAAGTTCTCCTGGATAATGTCCTGCAGCATGTTTTCCAACTTAGTTCCATTCTCCCCATCACTTTCAGGTACATCAATCAGACGTAGATTTGGTCTTTTCACATAGTCCCTTATTTCTTGGACCTTTGTTCATTTCTTTTTACTCTTTTTTCTCTAAACTTCTCTTCTTGCTTCATTTCATTCATTGGATCTTCAATCAGTGATACCCTTTCTTCCAGCTGATCGAGTCAGTTACTGAAGCTTGTGCATTTGTCACATAGTTCTCGTGTCATGGTTTTCATCTTTATCAGGTCGTTTAAGGACTTGTCTGCATTGGTTATTCTAATTAGCCCTTCGTCAAATCTTTTTTCAATGTTTTTAGTCTCTTTGCGCTGGGTTTGTAATTCCTCCTTTAGCTCTGAGAAGTTTGATTGACTGAAGGCTTCTTCTCTCAACTCGTCAAAGTCATTCTCTGTCCAGCTTTGTTCTGTTGCTGGCAAGGAGCTGCGTTCCTTTGGAGGGAGAGAGGTGCTCTGATTTTTAGAATTTCCAGCTTTTCTGCACTGCTTTTTCCCCATCTTTGTGGTTTTTATCTACCTTTGGTCTTTGATGATGGTGACATACAGATGGGGTTTTGGTATGGATGTCCTTTCTGTTTGTTAGTTTTCCTTCTAACAGTCAGGACCCTCAGCTGCGGGTCTATTGGAGTTTGCTTGAGGTCCACTCCAGACCCTGTTTGCCTGGGTATCAGCAGTGGAGGCTGCACAAGAGTGAATATTGCTGAACAGCAAATGTTGCTGTCTGATCGTTACTCTGGAAGCTTCATCTCAGAGGTGTACCCAGCCGTGTGAGGTGTGAGGTGTCAGTCTGGCCCTAGTTGGGGATGTCTCCCAGTTAGGCTACTTGGGGTTCAGGGACCCACTTGAGCAGTCTGTCCATTCTCAGATCTCAGACTCCGTGCTGGGAAAACCACTACTCTCTTCAAAGCTGTCAGACAGGGGCATTTACATCTGCAGAGGTTTCTGCTGCCTTTTGTTTGGCAGGCCTCCTTGAGCTGCGGTGGGCTCCACCCAGTTCAAGCTTCCTAGCTGCTTTGTTTACCTACTAAAGCCTCAGTAATGGCAAGTGCCCCTCCCCCAGCCTCGCTGCCACCTTGCAGTTAGATCTCAGACTGCTGTGCTAGCAATGAGGGAGGCTCCGTGGGTGTGGGACCCTCTGAGCCAGGTGTGGGATATAATCTCCTGATGTGCCGTTTGCTAAGACCCTTGGTAAAGCACAGTATTAGGGTGGGAGTGACCCAATTTTCCAGGTGTTGTGTGTCACGGTTTACCTTGGCTAGGAAAGGGAATTCCCTTCCCCCTTGCACTTCCCAGGTGAGGTGATGCCTCGCCCTGCTTCAGCTCTCGCTTATTGGGCTGCACCCACTGTCCTGCACCCACCGTCCAACACACCCCACTGAGATGAACCCAGTACCTCAGTTGGAAATGCAGAAATCACCCATCTGTGTCGCTTACGCTGGGAGCTGGAGGCTGGAGCTGTTCCTATTCGGCCATCTTGGTGCAGATCTTGCTATTCCATTGTAGTTTTGATTTGCATTTCTCTGATGATCAGTGATGTTGAGCACCTTTTCATATGCCTGTTTGCCATTGTGTCTTCTTTTGAGAGATGTCTAGTCAGATCTTTTGCCCATCTTTTGATTGAATTATTAGATTTTTTCCTACAGAGTTGTTTGAGCTCATTATATATTCTGGTTATTACTCCCTTGTCAGGGTAGTTTGCAAATAATTACTCCCATTCTGTGGGTTGTCACTTCACTTTGTTGACTGTTTTCTTTGCTGTGCAGAAGCTTTTTAACTTGTGATCCCATTTGTTTATGTTTGCCTGTGCTTGAGGGGTATTGCTCAAGAAATTTTTGTCCAGACCAATGTCCTGGAGATTTCCCCCAATGTTTTCTTGTAGTAGCTTCTTTGTTTGAGGTCTTAGATTTAAGTCTTTAATTCATTTTATTTAATTTTTGTATATGGCAAGAGATAGGGGTCTATTTTCATTCTTCTGCATAGAGATACCCAGTTTTCCAAGCACCATTCATTGAAGAAACTGTCTTTTCCCCAGTGTATGTTCTTGGCACCTTTGATGAAAATGAGTTTACTGTAGCTCTATAGTTTTGTTTCTGGGTTCTCTATTCTATTCCATTGGTGTATATGTCTGTTTTTATGTCAATACCATGCTATAGCTGATACTATTGCTCTGTAGCATAATTTGAAGTCAGATAATGTGATTCCTCCAGTTTTGTTTTGTTTTTTTACTTAGGATAGCTTTGGTTATTCTGGATCTTTTGTGGTTCCATATAAATTTTAGGATTGTTTTTCTATTTCTGTGAAGAATTTTTTTGATATTTTGACAGGGATTGCACTGAATCTGTAGATTGCCTTGGGTAGTAAGGATATTTTAACAATAGTAAACCTTCTAATCCATAAACATGGAATATTTTTCCATTTTTTGATGTCCTCTTCAATTTATTTCATCAGTGTCTTATACTTTTCATTATAGAGATGTTTCACTGCTTTGGTTAATTCCTAGTTTTTAAATTTTATGTGCGGATATTATAAGTGGGATTACTTTTTAAATTTCTTTTTCACATTGTTCACTGTTGAACATAAGAAATACTGATTTTTGTATGTTGATTTTGTACCTTGCAGATTTACTGAATTTAAATTTATCAGTTCTAATAGTTTTCTTGTGGAATCTTTAGGTTTTTCCAAATATAAGATCCTATCATCTGCAAACAAGGATAATTTGACTTCTTCCTTTCCAATTTGGATGCCATTTATATCCGTCTCTTGTCTTATTGCTCTAGCTAGGACAAGAAGTGGCTTTTGAGCTGGACCTTCAAGCACATCTTGGAAGCCTCTGGATGAACAAAGAGTTGGCAGACATTGCTCAGGGACTGAATGACATGACCAAAGGCCAGAGCAGACAAGGTTGTCTGTGTGCCCAGGAAAAGGCAAATTGTCCACTGTAGCTAAAGCATGGGCACATGGCAGTATGTCAAGGAATGGGCTGGAAAGGTCTATGCAGATCAAAGTGAAGGGCATTGTCAGGAGTCTAGATTTTATCTTCTTACCATTGATAATATCCTAAAAGCTTTATGTATACATCAAAATTTTAAACGACAATTTTTAGAAACTTTTCTTGCAGCTGTTTTATCATCATGTTGTTACAGACCTATATACTGTTGGAGGTCTGTGCCTTAAATCAAGTCCTATCTGCAAACTGGTAACCCAGTTGTGTTATTTTCAATGAGTGATCACTCTATAGTACAGTTTTATTACATCTATACCCTTGAAATAAGACAAATTATTTTCATTATCTACTTCCTCAATTTGAAAGAGAGAAAAAATTAACCTACATTGTTCTTTATTGCCAAATTCACTAAGAAACTCTAACTGAACAGCTTGAATCTGAGAACTGTTCTTATTTAACTACTTGTTTATTTTGGAGCATTTATTCAAATTGAACAGAAGCCTGTGTGCCTCATAAAATATTTAGAAAAAGAAAACTTCAGCCACTACTCATTGAGGAGATCCATACTCCTACAAATTCAGCATCACTAGTGGAGTACCTAAAATGTCAATCACTGGGTAACAGAAACTTTGGGAGCATGTTCTTTATGTCTGAAGGACTCAGTAGGACCCATGAGGAATCTGAGTGTGAACTATAATCAAAGGATTAAATGAAAAGTGGCTTGATGTCATTTTGAGGTTTAGGAGATAATAGTTTTATGAACCAGCCATTATTTCTCTCAGAGAAAAAAAATACACTGCGTTTTCAACAGTGTAAATATTTATGGATCATATCAAAACATCATATACTCCCAGAACTTATTGTAAAATGTCACTCCACTGTTCAGCTCATACCCTGACCACTTCTTTACTGGGAAACAAACAAATCATTAATTTTAAAAGAAGGAAAAGGAGAGAGCATGTGTAGGAAAGAAAACTAGAGGTGGATTTAGTCAATCCTAATTTTTTTTAAAAGATGTAATGATATACTGGGGAAAAGTTTTAAATGAAATTCTCAAACACTTAATATATGCAACAACAGAAGCAACATCTCTTCCTTCATAGAGCTAATGGTCTATATGGGTAATAATTTATGAAAATATGAGAGCTATTTAAAAAATAAAATGAGGTAATGGTGATAGAGACCCCTTTGACTACTCTAGGTAGGAAGGTTAGGGATGACCTCTCCACACAGCTGAGAATGGAATTGAACCTGGATTATTCAAGAGACTCAGCCACATGAAGATCTAAGAGAATAATGGTGCAGGTAGAAAGAAGAGCAAATGGAAAGGCCCTGTGGGAGAAACAAGCTTGACATATTTGAGGAACAAAACAACAAAAAACAAGTCCGGTTGGAGTATACAGGGAAAGGGGGGAGTCATAAAAGATAAGATTACAGAGGTGTACGACGCTTCTCTTGCTCTGCTGTACATTCACCTACCCAGAACCACGCTTGGTTCATCATTGACATTTAATAAATTTATGTGGAATGAATTAATAAAGTTGGAAGGATTTGAGTTAGACAATGTCTAAGTTCCACCAGGGCAGGAACCAGAATCTATAGCGGTTTGCAGGGCAGGGTTAGAGGAGTGTAGATTTTATTCTCATTGCAAGGGAACATCATTGGAAGGTTTTAAGCATGGAAATTGTGTGATCACATTTATGCTTTGAAAACATCACTCTTGCTACTGTGTGGAGAATAGAGTGTAGAGAAGACAATATGGGGTTTCCAACAGGAGGGAGGAGCTCTTTTCAAATGATCACATTTGATTGTATCATCTATATCCTGCTAGAAACGCTATTTCTTAATCCATTCTGGCTGCTAAAACAGAATACATAGACTGAGTAGCTTATCAATGACAGAAATTTATTTCTCACAGTTCTGGAGGGTAGAAAGTCCAAGGTCAGGGTGCTGGCAGATTCGGTGTCTAGTGAGAACCCTGTTTCTGGTTCATAGATGGTGCTCTGTGGCTGTGTCCTCACATGATGGAAGGGGCAAGGCAGCTCTCTGGAACCCGTTTTATAAGGATACTCAGCCCATTCTTGAGGGTTCCACCCTCATGACCTAATCACCTCCCAAAAGTCCTCACTTCCTAATACTATCACCTTGGGAGTTAGGATTTCAGCATGTAAATTTAGGGGAGTAGCAGGGAGGACACAGACATTCAGACCAAAGCACCAGTAAAAGGCAAGAGATGATGGATTATGGTATGCTGATTCATTATGTATTTTAGAAGCATAGCTTATATGTTTTGTAAGTAAAACTGACATTATTTGGCCATGAATTGGATGTCAGGGGAAATGGGGTAAGAAAAAGGAAAAACTCAAGGGCCTAAGTTTTTGCCCTGGATGTGGCACAATTAAATGAATGGGGAAGACTGAGAGAGAAATAGGTTTGGGATGAGGTTGGAGGGGCAGTATTAAGAGTTCCATTTTAGGCATGTTTAAATCAAGATGCCTATTTGCATTTAAGTGGACATGTTGAGTAAGCCTAGGGGAGAGGTCAGAGCTTAAAATTAAAATTTTTGATTTATCAGCACAAACTTGTTTCTTTCCGACAATTGTGGTTTCAGAAAAATTACAGTAAGTTCATGGAAGAATCTTAGTAATTCACAGAATGGAAAGTATTGTGGAGAATATAGTCCCCAAATTTGGCAAATCCTTCAGAGTCAGTAATCCACATGGTTAGTTGGCTACTTATAAAAAGAAAGAATGAATAAGAAGTTTGTAACTAATCTGATTATAGTATAACTTGTTGGTTTGATGTAAGAATTTGACAGCAATAAGAGAAGGTTGAACCTTAAAAATCATGCAAAAGACTGTAAAACTAAATTTAAAACCTTAGTTATCCATAGCAACAAGAAGATTATTCTAGATAAATGGAATTCTTAGCCACTAATTTAAATTTCTTCCAAGTACCAACTTCAATTCAATGCCACAGACATTTATTGAGAACATTCACAGGAGGCATTATTCTAGGCAGTGCGGGTACAACATTAGTTAAAGAAGGGAAATCCTTTAATGTCTTATTGAATTGCTGCCAAATGAGAGCTAAAATTAAAATTTGCTTCTTCAATACATGAAAAGCCCACAGAGTCACTGAAGTGAGCCACAAAGAAGACAAAGGTTTAGGCCAGTCACTTGAATCATTTGTTCTGAAAACATAGATTTTGTTCTTAATCAAGCCCAAAGGACACACTAGAAAAGCCCTTAGAAGGAGCTGGTAGGACTTGTGATGAGTAACAAGTGGTCTAGCTTAAATGTTGCCTTTCAGAAATCAGAGTTTAGGGAGAACTCCCTAAACTTTCCAGGGTCACCAGAATGTAGACGAACTACTTTAAATTCTGCTCCCCAACCTGAATTGTGGGCTGGCTCCTGCCTGTCAGGGATGGTCACAAGAGTGGAAGCTAAGAATTGAATGGCAAAGCCCAGTTGGGTGAAAGGGTAAGACCAGGCTCCCGGCAGGCTTGGTGCTGATCAGGCTGGGAGCCCTCCTCATGAAGCAACAGTCACGCTACCCTCCTCTGGGTCTGCAAAGCACACAGGAGTTGTACAACCACAGAGGAGGGAAGCTGAGTTTGGACTTGTTCTCCAGCTGTGTCCAGAGCATGGTGTCCAGTAGCTCAGTAAATGTCGCAATGAATGGCAATAAACCAACTCTAGCCCCTGTGTGGCCTTCATTGGGTTGTTTACCTCTCTGAGCCTCAGCTTTTGCTTTTTCTTTTTTTTTTTTTTTTTCCTGTAAAGTGGAAATAAGACCTAGCTTGTAGGGTCATTTCACATTTTTTGTTAGCCTTCAATGCTTCAATGGGTAGGTAGTTGATCCCAGCAATAAGAAAATATATCCTTTTTCCTAGGAGACTCAATATGGTTATTTTTTAAAATTTGAAATGGAAAAAAAAAAAAGGTTGCTCACCATTGGTTTGAATCATTTAAAAGACTCTAAGACTAAAAGGCTTAACTAGACAAAGTTGATTACTTTTCTAACATCATTATCCACTAGCTCTGTGACCTCAAGCCATTCACAACTGCAGACAAATGGCATGTTTGCTCGGGTGGGGTCCAAACAACCACTGGTCCTAACAGTCCTAACAGACTCTCTGGGTCCCGGAGTTTCCTCTCTGGATCCCAGAGAACATTCATTTGGAGAAATGGTTCTCAGCCCTGGAGACACAAAAAAATTATCTGAGGAAAAATTACTTGGAAGAAGATTATACTATCTTTCTTAAAAACAAAACAAAACAAAAACTGATACCTGGGACCCACCTCCCAGAATTTCTGATTTGTTGGGTCTGAAGTGAGGCCCAGGCATCAGTACTTTTAAAAAGCTTCCCAGGAGACCTTGACGTGCATGTAGGGTTGAGAACACTGAGTAAGAAGGTGAAAACTGGGCTGCAGCAATGTTCTGACTGTACCCAAGGACACTGGTGTCACCATCATAACCTTGACTGCCAGCAAAAACCCCCACAGCCATTCTGAGCACAACTTACTAAGCAAAGATCACCATGAGTTCTGAGAGGGGCACTCCTCCAGCAGAGCAAGTCCTTCAGCACAAACTCTCAGGCTTTTTAAAACCAGGCTTGATCTCTCAGCAAGCCCAAAGGCAGCAAGCTAATGATGAGAGATTATTCTGGAAGAAATCAGCAGGCTCCCTAAAATTTTACAATAAAATATCCCCACCACAGAGTAGTCGTGGGTTGAACTCTTAGCTAGGGTTATGTCTGAGTGAAAGTGATAGAAAACCCAAAATAACATTGGCTTTAAAAAGAAAAGTCTTCCTCTCTCACTTAAACACAGACAGTCCAGAACGGGTATGGTGGTTTCACAGTCAGGAAGCCAGGCTTCTAACTTTTTGTTTATGACAGCCCAAGATGGAAGCTTACATTTCAGACATCACATTCACATTGCAGCCAGCAGGGAAGAGAAAGGGAAGAGATGCCAGACCCTCTTTTTGGGCACTTCCCCGAAAGCACACGCAACCCTTCCGTTTATATCCCATTGGCCAGCATTAAGTCAAATGGCTGTATCTATCTTCAAGGGAGATTGGCAAATATAGTCTTTATGCTGAAATGCCATATGCCCAGTGAAAAGCTGGGGACTCCTTTGCTCTGTAAAGGGACACATATTTGAAAATAGCCAACGGTCTGTGCTTCAGGGGGCCTCCCTCCCACTTCATGCCCCTGGATCATAACTATTCAGTTACATGTAAACAATGTTTTATTGGGGTTCCTCTGAAAACCACTGACATGAGGCCATTTTTCTTGCATTCCAAATTTCAGTGGCTCAGGCTTCCACTGCCCTAAGAAATCATCAATCCTGCATGAAGAATATTCCAGGGGGGTTCTTAAGAAAACCAGACCCTAAATCTAATGCCCATTCAGTGTGGCAGAGTGCCTTCACTTAGAGAAAGGGCTGTCTTTTCTGCAAATTAATTTCTCTAAATTTATACTGATGGCAGGCGCTCTCTCCTGTTCATTCTGGAAGCAACACAGATTATTTTCCCTGGATCATAAATATGCTGAACACTCTATTATACTAACCTTTTAAAGCAGTTGTCTTGGATGGGGCTGCAAATCATAGTTCAGGAGCAACTTTCTAAGATTTAAAGGCCCCAGAAATTCCTGGATGCTCTAGTTAAATACCTGGGATTAAGTGGAGAGGGTAGATCTTGCTACAAAATTCATCTCAAAGAGAAGAAACCAAATCCTTTGGGCTGATTCCTGGTTTTTCTTCTTTTTCTGGGTTTTTTTTTTTTTTTTTTTCTTCCTTTACTCTGCCAAACTAAGATGAGAATTAGCAGTCAGACAGACTGCCTTCCCATATTGGGTCTACTTTTTCTTCCTTCCTTCTTTCCTTCCCCAGTGTTCCAGAACGTGTGGTGGGGGTGTTCAGAAACGCGAGGTTCTTTGCAAGCAGCGCATGGCTGATGGCAGCTTCCTGGAGCTTCCTGAGACCTTCTGTTCAGCTTCAAAACCAGCCTCCCAGCAAGCATGCAAGAAAGATGACTGTCCCAGCGAGTGGCTTCTCTCAGACTGGACAGAGGTATGTATGTTCCTCAGGAGAGAATAAGAGAGACCCAAGTTGAAAAAGAAGGCACCCCAGACATATACATAGAAAAGGCAAGAAGAGAACAAATCAATCTTCCTAATACTATGGAATGGTATTTTTTTTAAACCATATATACCATAGTGTGTAACTAGCTTTTAACGAGACTGCAGGGACCTGAGTTACACAGCCAGCCCCTACGCAATGATCGGAAGTTTGGAATTGTAAATGGGCTCCTCGTGGAACAAAACCAGACCTCACTGGTGCTATTTTGGCCCAGGATTCTTTTCCACACACTGGGTTCTTCTCCTTCTATCTCCACACAACACCCCCTCCTCCTGACCTCCCTGCACCTCTTACTCCCAGATGTTTCTAGTCTCTATTTAGGAAGGGCAAAGCCTCTCTAGCAAGTCTCTTCCAAGTTACTGGACAATAAAGGACATGATTTATCAGGAAAAGGCGGCCAAGGAAATCCTGCCTGTTTACTGTTAGTTTCCTGGCTCTAAAAAACTTCAACAGCTTCCCAGCAAGAGAATTTGATTTCCCTTGTTCTGCACTTTGGGAAGTGATTGCTTCAGCATTCACCATTCCTGACTTGATCTCCTAAGTTAGAGACATACCTCTGACTAACCTATCTTTCTAAATAATGCCTCTTCTAATTCTAGTGTATGATCATTCATTTACACCCGGCTTCAAGTCCTTTGTTTTCAGCCGCTACCACTTCTTTGAGTTGCCTTCGACTTCTCCAGCTCCATAGGCCTGTGTGTCTTCCATGGAGAAGTTCCCCCAAAATTGTTGCCTCACAAGATTTAGCCAAGAACAGAATCACTAGATGCGAAGTGAAAATTTCTGTGAAGCCAGATTCAAGACCTTCCTTTTTCTAGCATATAAGCATTTGAAATTGCCTTCCTAACCCCATTGCCTTTTTTTTTTTTTTTTTTTTTTTTGTATAGTATACAACTCACAGGAGGGAGCTGCTGCTGCTCCCTCACATAGATACTTGCTTACAGAGGGCAAAGCGGCCTGTGAAAATTCAGATCCAGCTCTCTCAACTTAGGTTCTTAGAATTCTTGCCCATATCTTATCAACCCACACAGAATTCCATGAGACAGTGCCTGCTAAGTGCATTGCAATTAAGAGTTAACTTACATTACCACAGGTTTTATAATTTGGCAGTAAAATTGCTTCTTGTGGTATCTGACACCAAATGTCTCAGAACATTTGGGGAATTTCTTTCTCATGCTTTAGAAAGAAATTCGATTTCTTTCTAAATTTGATTTCAAGATAAAAGTGAGGAAAATGAGCATGTATACATTTGCGTTTGTGTGGATGTGCATGTTAGTGACAATTTTTCCTTGGGAATGTTGATTTGGGGTATGGCATTTGAAGAACACAGATGTATTTGCCAAGTGGCTCTAGATGAAAACATTCTATCAGTGGAGTATTATAAAAGGAATTGCTCCCCTAAATCTATCAGGTGATAGTCTGCCATGAGTGGGCTGCTGAGGAAGGGACTTGTGTGTGTTATAATTGTCTTCCTGTGTTCCTGGAGTTTGTGGTCTCTGAAGCCTGTGAGACACAGAAGATTCAGAAAAAGTTCTTTTCTGACTACAGATTTGAGAGGGACCCTTGAGATTTTTGGACTGAGAAACAGGTCCCATTGATACCATTAAGTACAGTAGGCCTTCAGAACAGTATCATGTGTTGTTAAGAGTTCAGACTCAAAGACAGGCAAACCTAGGTTCAAATCCTGACTCTGCCACTTACTGGCTGTATAACCTTGGGCTAATTATTTAACCTTTTTGGCTTTCGGTTGCTTATCTGTATAATGGAAATATAATAGTATCTATCATGTAGGTGGGAGGCTGAAATTAAATATAATTTAATATATATTGCATGTAAAATACTTTGGCCTACTAAAAGTGAGCCCTTATGATTCTCTTCCATTTGGGTTCACTTGTCATGAGAAGGAAAGGAAATGAAAGGAAGCACTCACCATGGCTGGCTGGGCCTGAGGCCACAGCTTAGGTCTCCTACAGGCTCTCCTGGTCTTCCTCAAGAGGAAGTTCTATTTTTAGAACTGGGAGGAGGTAGCCCTTATCCAAGGAATGTTGCTAGCTTCTGAGCTATCTGGGTTAATGAATGGAAATTCCAAACATTGGGGAGGGGCTGGGAATGGTGGGAAGTAATCCCTGAATTGCTGGGATTAAACTCAAACTGGTGCCATACTGAAGTGCTCCTGGTGTTCCCAAAGGCTCCACATTGGCCCTGTCATCCTGATGACCATTCCCCTGGCTCTCTGGCTGAGAGGAGATGCGCATTCCACACCTCCCATGAGACTGACCTTGGAGAAGAGAAGACCCAGATGATCTATGGGTGTTTTTCATCCTCAACTATCTTGGCTCAATCTCATGGTTACTGCACAGAATCCCATAGAGACAGAATTAAGCCAAAGTTTTAGACATTTCAAATAAAATTACTTACAGATTCTATTTTGGAAGTAAGACCTCTCAAAGGCCATATTTCTTTTCTTTAAAAGAAACCGTCAATCTCCTGAAAGAGTTTGATATTAAATATTTTTAAACCCTATTTTATGGAAGTTGCTCCTTTCTCCCCCAAAAAAAAATTCTTAAAAAAGAATAATTTTAGAGCTAGAAGGAGCTTAAAAGATCCTATAGACTAATTACTTTGTTAAAAAATTAAGACCACAGAACCTTTATCAAATGAAATGTTACTATGAAGCCAATAATCTTAAACAGATAAAATTGAGCTATTTTGGTTTAAGTGTGAGTAGGGGTCTCAGATCTCCAATGGCTGGGTCTCCTCACCACCTGAGAAGCCCCTGAATCACTTCGTCAACATAGTTATGGAACACAGCTTTAAAATCCCTGGTGTAGCTTAGCTTCCTTATTCCAGAGATACGGAAATTGAAGGTAGAGAAAGAGCTGGACTTGACCAAAGTCATAACCCGGTCTTCTGACCTGAAACTCTGTTTTTATGTTTCTAGTTAGCAGCCTTAAAACGACCATGCTCTTTTAAATTTTCAGGCTTCTTACTTCCATCCCACCTGATCTTGGATTTAGTGCTGTCATTTACAATCAAATAAGGAATGGGTGGAATCTGGAACCCACAATTGTCAGGCTATAAAAGCAGTGGGTTTGATTCTCACCACTATCCTTTGCATCTTAAATTTCTTTCAGGGTGGCATATATCACAGCACATCACACAAAATAGTATCACTTCAATATGTTAGCATGTAACACTTGAAAATATAAGATCATTTTTTGTTTTTACTATCATTTTTCAAGTTAACGTGGCACACTCCCACAGTCCTCGTTCAGGCAAGCCTGGAGATGACAGCCTCCTTCCCCGACGCCCTGCCTCCCATCCATCTCCTGCTTTCATCCCTTACCTACAATGTTGCCAGATTAACCTTCTCAAAACACCTCTTCCATCATGTCACCCCCTCTTTAGTGGCTTCCCACTGCCTTATGGACCAATCACAAACCTCTTGTCTGAAAATTAAAGGTCTCCAAAGTTTGGCCCCAAACTAACCCTCAAGCTCCTGACACTTACAACTTGAGCCCTCTGTTCTCTCAAACTGTTCTGTCCCATGCCTGCCTTGGGACTCCTACACTGAACTTTTCTATCTTTTTTCTGGAAATTTCCCTTTCTCCCATCTGATCCCTGTTTCTCTGCATCCACCCAGACTCCAATCATCTTCAAGACCTTGGGAGGAAATCCCTAGTGTACTATGAGCATTCAATTATTGTTAGCATTACTTTTATACTACTTTACTTGTCTTCTAATTGTATGTTTTTAATAAATTCTGTAATTACAATTCTATAAACAGCTTTATTGAGGTATAATTTATATATTATAAACTTTGACTTAGCATGTTTTTAAGGTTTATCCATGTTGTAGCACATATAAGAACTATACTCCTTTTAATGGCTGAATAATATTCCACTGTAAAGATATGGCATATTTTGTTTATTCATTCACCAGCTGATAGGCATTGGGTGATTTTCACTTTTGGCAATTATGAATCATACTGCTATGAGTGTCTGCACACAAGTCTTTGTGTGGATGTATGTCTTTGTCTCTCTTGGGTAGCTACCCAGGAGTAAAACTGCTAGGTCTCTTGGTAAATTTACGTTTAACTTTGTAAGAAACTACCAAACTGTTTTCTAAAGACACTGTATCATTTTACTTTCCCAGCAGTAATGAGTGAAACTGCTAATTTTCCATATCCTCGCCAACACTTGTTGTCTTTTTTTATTATTATTATGGCCATTCTAGTGGATATGAAGTGGTGTCTCATGGTGGTTTTGACTTATATTTCCCAAATGGACTATTTCATTTTAACAATGCATTTGGAATTTTCCCCTCATTTGAATGACAGCTCTTTGATATTTGGAACTATCTTGCACATCTTTTCTTCATAACATCTAGCACCCTACCTTAGACAAAGTAGATTCATAACTACCTTATGCTTGACACTAAAATATTGTCACTTATTTGTGAAGGAATGAAAAAGGAATTAGCAATAATTGTCATTTCTATGTATGGCATTTAAAATATATTATCTCACTTAATTCCCAGGCTTGCAAACTAAGCATAAGTGGAAACAGACTGCAAGAATTTAAGTAACTTGCCAACTAGTGAAATACTGAGCTGTTATTTAAACACTCTATAACTCTCTAACTCTGAAGCCCAGGCTATATAAGTAAAATAGATAAAAGGTCTTCAGGAAACCTCAGAGTAGAAAATCTTAGAGTGCGATATGTCTATAAGATTGGCATGTCTTCCACATTGTGACCTCATAATTAGTATTTCTATCTCAGTGGTTATTGCTTTTCCAAGCAACTTTTCTCATATTTTGATGAGTTTGAGAGTCTATTAAAAAATTAGCTTCTAGTTCCCTGAATTTATGTGCATTTGGCCTTTCTTTCTCCGCCAGTGTTCCACAAGCTGTGGGGAAGGCACCCAGACTCGAAGCGCCATTTGCCGAAAGATGCTGAAAACCGGCATCTCAACTGTTGTCAATTCTACCCTGTGCCCGCCCCTGCCTTTCTCTTCCTCCATCAGGCCCTGCATGCTGGCAACCTGTGCAAGTAAGTATGTCAGGGCTCTGGGAATGGGGAGATGAAACCCACACAGCAGCAGCTATAGCCAGCACTCCGTGGCCTTCCCTAAACCCAACACCTGTGGGAAATAGTGGGCCAGTAGAACCCCATGGAGGGCTGCAGGCAGGAGAGCTCAGCTGGAAACGGAAAAGGAATCTTAATTACACGTGGCCAGGCTGAATTCTCTTCTCCACTGGAAAAACAGTTTGCAGGGGGTAGAGCAAAGTTCACTTGCTGGCATACAGAGATCTGGAGGCTGGAGGCAGTGTATTACTAATGATGTCTAATGTTCTCCACTCTGGGGTTTTAAACGACTCTAAACAGATCTGTTTAATATTAATCCCTAGAGCCGCAACACTTCTAGGCTCTCCTCACCATGTCCTTTAGGGCTCTGGTGCTTTGCAGGACCCAGAAGGCAAACATTTAGCGGAGGACATTCTCCTCTCTGTCCTCTGCCTTTTTATGACGTTGATTTCTTGTTTAAAAATTCTTTTAATGAGAGGAAATGGCTTTCCCCGGGGGATCCCCCTCCATCTAGAACTCTGCATCTCAGCTTCTAGGGGCAACAAGGCCCAGCAGGGAGACACTGGGTTGCCCATTGCATCTCATTAGTTCTGATTGTGGTGGCAGCTTGGTGGTCCACAGCTGGGAACGAGGTCCTCCCGAAAAACACAGTAAAGAGTGGCCCCGGCCAAAATAAACCCTGAAGAATACTTTCTTTCCCATCCCTCCGGCGCCTTCATCTCTGCTTCTCTTCTCCACTCTGGCCCTTTCCTCTACCCCTCTCTCCTGGCTGCATCTCACCCTGGGTTTTCTCTCTCCCCACCTCTTTCTCTGTCCCTTTGGGTTCGCTCTCCTTCCAGGGCCCGGGCGGCCATCCACGAAGCACAGCCCGCACATCGCGGCGGCCAGGAAGATCTACATCCAGACTCGCAGGCAGAGGAAGCTGCACTTCGTGGTGGGGGGCTTCGCCTACCTGCTCCCCAAGACGGCGGTGGTTCTGCGCTGCCCGGCGCGCAGGGTCCGCAAGCCCCTCATCACCTGGGAGAAGGACGGCCAGCACCTCATCAGCTCGACGCACGTCACGGTGGCCCCCTTCGGCTACCTCAAGATCCACCGCCTCAAGCCCTCAGATGCAGGCGTCTACACCTGCTCAGCGGGCCCGGCCCGGGAGCACTTTGTGATTAAGCTCATCGGAGGCAACCGCAAGCTCGTGTCCCGGCCCTTGAGCCCGAGAAGTGAGGAAGAGGCGCTCGTGGGGAGGAAGGCCGGCCCGAAGGAGGCCCTGCAGACCCACAAACACCAGAACGGGATCTTCTCCAACGGCAGCAAGGCGGAGAAGCGGGGCCTGGCCGCCAACCCGGGGAGCCGCTACGACGACCTCGTCTCCCGGCTGTTGGAGCAGGGCGGCTGGCCCGGAGAGCTGCTGGCCTCCTGGGAGGCGCAGGACTCTGCGGAAAGGAACGCGACCTCGGAGGAGGACCCGGGCGCGGAGCAAGCGCTCCTGCAGCTGCCCTTCACCATGGTGACCGAGCAGCGGCGCCTGGACGACATCCTGGGGAACCTCTCCCAGCAGCCCGAGGAGCTGCGCGACCTCTACAGCAAGCACCTGGTGGCCCAGCTGGCCCAGGAGATCTTCCGCAGCCACCTGGAGCACCAGGACACGCTCCTGAAGCCCTCAGAGCGCAGGACTTCCCCTGTGGCTATCTCGCCTCATAAACACGTGTCTGGCTTCAGCAGCTCCCTGCGGACCTCCTCCGCCGGGGACGCCGGGGGAGGCTCTCGAAGGCCACACCGCAAACCCACCATTCTGCGCAAGATCTCAGCAGCCCAGCAGCTCTCAGCCTCGGAGGTGGTCACCCACCTGGGACAGACGGTGGCCCTGGCCAGCGGGACACTGAGTGTTCTTCTGCACTGTGAGGCCATCGGCCACCCAAGGCCTACCATCAGCTGGGCCAGGAATGGAGAAGAAGTTCAGTTCAGTGACAGGTGAGCCTTGTAGCTAACCTGGTCTTGGGAAGGAGGCAAGGGGCCACATCTGGCCCAAGTCACACTACTCACACATTCTTCAAGGTGTTTCCAGGAGTAGGGCTTAGAGCTGGCCTCAGGGATCCCACCATGGGGTGCAGGCCCTCTCTCAGCACTGATAGACTCCTGGAGCAAAGACAAGCTATTTCATTTTTCTAAACTGTCTGTTCTCATCTTTATAAGGGAATAGCAGCATTGCCTACCCACCCCCATCCCTGTAGGATCCCAAAGATAAATGAGATACTCTCTGGATAGCTTTGAACTTCTGGCAGAAAGACATCATTCCAGGCCAAGGCATTATTATGTTACTACTCTGTAAGATGAACCATGGAAAAGCTTTGACACTGGAACACTGTCTCTGTGTGTGTGGTCCCCCAGGGCTGGGCAGAGAATGAAGCCAGCACCTGCTGTTTCCCTTGGGTGAACCCATCTTGTGTCTGGGCTGGACAAGGCTGTTTGTTCCAGAAAGCTTTTATTCCCAGTTGGACCTATGATTAATTATCCTAATATCTCCTGTTGTCTCTGTTTTGATGTATCATTATCAGGATGACAACACGTATCACTTCCTAGTCTCTTTGGGTCATAGCCATTCATAATGTAGAATCAATAGTGGTAGTAGAATTAATATTTTTTACCACTACCTGTGCCATACTTTGTACATATTTTGTCTCTTTTAATCTTTACAGGGGCCTTGGCAATGAAGATAGGTGTCATTAACTGATTAGTGACTATCTGCCAGGCAAATGTAAACTCTTTATGTGTTTTATCTCACTGAATAGAAGTGGATACAGTTTTTATCCACACTTTATAGAAGAGGAAACACATAAAGTTAAGTAATTTACTAAAGATTGTATTTATTAGGTGGCAGAGCTATGATATGTAACAAAAAAGGAACTTCCCTATGGGTAGTCACTTTAAAGAATCACGAAATCATAGTCCTCTAGTCTAGATTCCTCATTTTAACCTTTTATCTTCTCAGAATCCAAGCATAATGCTCTTTTCATTAAGTCTACATCTAAATGTTATTGTTTGACTAATCGTCTTCTCTGGCTTGCTAGCTTTTGGTAAGGAAGGAAAGAAGCCAGCATTTATTCCAGGCACTATGCCAAGTTTATTTATAAGTAACTGCATTTTTTATTCTAGCAGTCAATCCACAAGATTGACATTATCCTCCAGTTTTATGTAGAAAACTAAGGTTCAGCAGCTCACCTAAGATCACATTTTAGTAAGAGCTGAAACAAGCATTCAGTATTTGATTTTGATTCCAAAAAGTTTATTTGATTCCAAGGAGTTCTGTCTACTCTTCCGAGACTTGGTGAATAGATGCATAATCACTTTTGTCCATCCCGCACACATTATTTTTTGCCTTTGAAATGTCAATAATACTGCCTCTCAGCCTTAGTACTTTTAGACCAAATAGCTTTGATAACAATACTAAGTATTATTTCTTTATGCTCCAACGGTATGCCAGACATAGTGCTCAGTGCTTTAAAGGCATTATCTTGCTTAATGTTCCCTCAAAATCGTAGGAACTAGTAGGTACAATTGTAGTAACCATATCTAGATAGAAAGCTGAGGGACAGATGTTGGAGCCACACAGAAACACTGGAAATGGTCTGAACACAGGCAGCATGCCCCAGAGCTTGTGCTTTTCACCTGCCCCTCTGTCCGTGCCCTCCAGCTCCCACCACTCATACTTTCCTTGATCAGCTTAACTGCTGTTATCCCTGTTGTTTTCTCCAAAAATCCTTATAACATGGTTGCGAAGATTTCAGTCAAGCCCTTTGAGATCACTGAGTGGCAGCTCCAGTGTCTGGTCCCAGGGTGATGAGGGGTGGCCTGATACTCAGGTGGGTGGTGCCCTGCAAACTCAGTCCTATCAGTGCACTTGCTGTACCTATTACACCGCTATCATGCCCTCTCCTCTATCAGCCAGTCAGTTTATCAAGCGTAGGTACAACGTTTTATTTCTATCCCCTGGGCCTATTGCCTGGGATTGGTATTATTGGGATTGAAGGGAATGACAATTGGCATGAGGGAAAAGATGGAAATTAACATCTTCCTACTTCCTCCTAAAAAGCTGTGGAAAGACAGGGCAATGGGAAAGGGTCATCAGGACTCTGCTCAGCCTTTGCCTGCAGGGAGAACACTGAGCCCCTGGCTTAGAGGTCCTGACAGTTTCTTTGAGTGTTGGAGACTTTTTATGAAAACCAAGGCCCATGGCCCATCTAGGTCACCTGGTGACTGCAGGAATGATGTGGAAGGAGGTAGACAAGCATGGGGGGGTCCAATCTGATCTTGCCAAGGCCCTTCACTTTTCACGGTCTTAGTCTCTTCATTTCAGAAATGAGGAGACTGTACCATATCATCTCCGAGGTCCCTCCTACCTCCTTCCCTCATTTACAGAAGGCCATGGAAGGTTAAAGCCCATATGCTGATGGGAGAACCTTGACCACAGTAACTTCCAAAGTTGTGGCACAAGTTGTTTCTAAATGTTCCACAAACAGGCTCAGTGATCACATGAGTCTGAGAAGGGCAAACTTAAGGCTAAACAGATGTATGTACTGCTGGATTTTATGTCTATTTTTTTAATATCACACTTGATTTTTTATTATAAAAGTAATAAAAGGGCTATAAAATAATCCAAATAATATCTAAATCTATAAAAAGTGCAAGCCTCCCTCTTCCCCGCAATGCTCCCAGAGGCTATCATTCTTAATAATTTGGTATACATCCTTTTAGAATGTTTATATATTTTACTGTATTACATAAAAAGCATATATGCACACATAGGATTTGGGTTTTTTAATAGGATATTAGTCATGTTCAGAAATGTGACTTGGTTTTTACTTAACAGCATGTCTATGAGATGTTTTCATAATAGTATGTAGTGGTCTATATTACCTTTTTTAACAGCTGATTACTGTTCCTGAATGCATTTAACTATTCCCCAACTGAAAATTATTTGGAATTTTTCCTTTTATTTTACTCTTTTAAGCATTCCAATGTGTGTTGTGACTTTCCAAGTGGACAATACAGTATGCTGTGTTTTCAAAGTTCCCCTTTAATCACTGAACAATTTTTTGGCTTAGTAATCTGAGGAACACCAATAATTCTTGAAATAGCACTTAGGAAACACACTTTGGCCCTTTTAATTTTCGCCTTAATGGGCATTGAGAGTCTAACCCCAGTGGCTTTAAGATGGAGAAGGTTCAGTGGAATCTTGCTAGAAACAGACGTGGCAGCCTGGTGCTAAGAACACTAAAGCTCTGGGCCTAGGCGAGCAGAGGGCAAGTCCTGGATCCTCCATCATCCAGGACATCATTATGGGGGAGGGTAGCACTCAGAGGGTAAGAGGGAAGATACCTGAGAGGCAGGAACAAACAGTTTTTGCCACCATCAAATTTTGTCTTTTTCTGGATCTAGCCTTTACTAAGCGTTTCAATGCAAGTGAATGGCATGTGGTAGGAATAAATAAGAGATTTCCATTTTTGATCTTTCACATCATAATTTTTCCATTTTTCTTGGCTGCTCAATAAGAAATATGGCTGGAGCTTAGTTTTCTATATCTTTCAAGTTCTGTTTAAGAAAAGAGTGACTGTATCTGCACAGAGCATGCAGGAGGCACAGAGCTGCCGTTAGGACTGCTGTGCTGTGGGCTGTTGGTGACCTTTCCTGTGTTGGGTTTCATTGCTTGTCATCATGACTATGTCTGGTGGTGGTTCAGAAATGCTCATTTATTTTCAAACAGAAGTGCTGAAATGCCCAGTGTTATAGTTCAGTTAGTCTGTTTTTGCTAAAGGCCCAAATCTACCTTCTGAATATCTGCAAGATCCAGCTGTGTGTTGGTCTGTGGGACTTTGCAGTTTGTTAAAGTAGACTCCAAATAGTATGAGCCAGCAAGATAGGTCCAGGTCAGAAAAAAGTGAGAGAAGTCTGTTGCTTCTTTGCTTTTAAATATTCCAAAGTTTGATTTGAAAGAAATTAGTTTTAGAAAAGAATCACTAACAATTCTGATACTACTGTGTCTCATCATTTATATAACTTACTAGTTGAAATTCACATGGTTCTTAGAAATGCATGTCAACTCAAGCAGTCGTTTACAGGGTGTCCTTAGTGTGTTATGACTACCTGGTTCATCATAATCCCTACTTCCTTTTTCCTTTATTCTGCAAACAGTCTCATGTCTACTCTAAGCCAGACTCTGTGTTAGATACTAGGGATGGAGGAAAAGAAGATTCATCTGTTGATGAAATTCAAAGTCCCTTTTGGGAGCCAGAGGAGTAAATGCAGTATTATAAGTGCTAGGAGAGAGATATGCATATTTATTCATGGCTTAAGTATTTACTAACCTAACTATAATATACCAGGTATACATCGACTTGCTGGAAATATTGTGATAAATGAAACTATGTTCCCTTGGAGTTTACATGCATTTGGAGTTCTGCTCAAATGGCACATATTGGAGAGGCCTTCCTTGTCACTGTATCTAAAAAAGCACCCCTCATCATTGTCTATCCTTTTAATTCTATTTAGAGAATTTTATCATTCTCTGATGTATTATATAAATATTTGTTGATTGCCTTTCCACAAGGCTACAGACTTTCTTTACTGCTGTATCCCCAGTAACTGGCACCAAATGTATTAAATAACAGTGAATGAATTAACAAATGAATGGAGCAAGGCAACAAACACATAAAAGTAAGCAAGAAAAAATATCAGGTGGTGATAAGTGTCAGGCAGAAAATTAAAACGGGTGTGATAAGAGAATGATGTGGTGTGACTGCTTTAGATGGGTGTGCTAAGGAGATTACACCCAAGAGCTATCTGAATGATGACCAGTGCCCAGCACTGTGATGTGAGGAGGAAGAACACTCCTGCACAAGGGAAAGGCAGTGCAAAAACCCTAAAGTGACAATGACTTTGTGTTGAAAGAACTCAAAAGAAGTCCATTTGGCTGTAGTAAGGGAGGCAAAAGGTAGAGGTGGTATGGGATGAGGTTGTGAGGGTAACTGGAGACCAAGGGAAGGGGTTCGAGTTTTAGTCTGAGTACCACAGGAAGAATTTGGAGGATGTTAAGCAGGAAAGTGACATGATCTGATTTGCATTTTGCAGATTCACATGGGCTAACTTGTGGCATGTGGATTGTAGAGGCGCATGTTTGGAAGTTGGGGGCTGGTAAGGGGCCATTGCAGTAGCCCCTACAACGCTATTGATCTTTACTGGGCATTAGATACATTGAGATGATAAATAAGGCAAGAACGCTTCTCTCCACAAACTAACAAACCCTCAAGTGCTGGTGTAGGATGAAGTAACTTAGGACCCCAGTTTGTATTGAACTCCAGCTGGTAAAATACTTCTCTTTTAAGCTTTTAAAAGTAGATTGAAGAAGGGTTCAAAAATCCAATGTTATTAATTACCAGGAGCTTGTTAGAATGCAGACTCCCACATCCTCCCCTACCATTAGAAGCTCTTTCTGCAGTAGGGACCCATAATTTGGATTTAAACAAGCACCACAGGTGACTCTGAAGTCAGATTCAGGGATCACTTTGAAGAAGCACAGGTTTGCTTTGTCCGCTCTAGATTATCGCAGCAGCTTCCTAATTCTCTATTTGTCTTCTTTAGACCAGGGGTTGGAAAATTACAGCCAGTGGCTTTAACATTTTTTAAAGGATTATTAAGAATGCCTTTTAAAGGGTTATTAAAAGAGCCAATAAAATTGAGCACGGAGCTGTTAGGTTAACTTGCTCAAGGTCTCACACTTAGTAAGTGGTAGAGCTGGGATTTGAAACCGGGCGTGTAAAGGGTTATTAAAAGAATGACTTTTACATTTTTAGAAGGTTATTAAAAACAAACAAAAAATTATAATATACAACAAAAGGCCGGGCACGGTGGCTCAAGCCTGTAATCCCAGCACTTTGGGAGGCCGAGACGGGCGGATCACGAGGTCAGGAGATCGAAACCATCCTGGCTAACACGGTGAAACCCCGTCTCTACTGAAAAATACAAAAAACTAGCCAGGCGAGGTGGCGGGCGCCTGTAGTCCCAGCTACTTGGGAGGCTGAGGCAGGAGAATGGCGTGAACCCGGGAGGCGGAGCTTGCAGTAAGCTGAGATCCGGCCACTGCACTCCAGCCTGGGCGACAGAGCGAGACTCCGTCTCAAAAAAAAAAAAAAAAAAAAGAATGACTTTTACATTTTTAAAAGGTTATTAAAAACAAACAAAAAATTACAATATACAACAAAAACTACAGGTGGCCCTCAAAGCCTAAAATATTTACTATCCATCCCTTTACAGAGAAGTTTACTGCCTCCTGCTGTAGACCGTTCACCATGCTACTGCCAGAGCATCTTTCTAGCAAACCTGTCCATGCTGCTTTCATGCTTACAAATTCTTTGCATGGCTTCTCATCACTTGAGGATAAGGTCCAGATGCCTTGGCTTTTATCATTTGACATCTACTTATCTCTCTAGCTTCATCTCTTACCATATCCTTGCCCTCGTAGAACTGAGCTCTGCCGTTCAGCAGTACACAAATACTTGCTGTTCACAAATGTGCATGGGGCCTTCTGACACACTTTGTCTGGCTAACTCCTGACCTTCCTTACAGGAAGCGTATCCCCAAAGCCAGGTCAGATGACCCCCTCCGTGAACCACATAGTGCCCTATGCATAATACTCTCTCAGCCTTACCATTGTGTATTAAAATTAGCTGTTAGCATTTCTAGAGTTTGTTATTCATCCTCAAGGGCCTATATTTAAGAATGTGTCTTATTTTCTCCGTAATTCTAAGAACATGATAGACACTCAACAAATAAAAACCTGAATGAATAAACAAAGGAATGAATAGTTGGATGCCCGCAATTAGGAGGAAGGTTTTCTTATTTTCAGGAGGCTGTGGTCTGCATGGTTTTTCATAATCTGAATTTCCAGTCTCTAATATGCCATTGTGGCAGAGTTCCAGAGTGATACCTGCTCCTAACTAAACATTTCTGCCTTGCCTGTATGTTCTCCACCAAGGAAGTTTCAGGAAACCCTTAGATTCTGTGACACAACTGTGCAATTTGAAAAGCACTGCTGTAGTGTGTATAAGTCCAGAGAGTAATCTCCTGTCACATCCTATCTCCCATCACATCCAGGCCAGTAGAGAAATCATCAGGCTCATCATCACAGGTAACATTTATAGAGCACTTACAATGGGCTTCAGGTGTTCATTTATCCTCACAAGAACCCTTTGAAGTTACTATCCCAATTTTACAGATATTGGAGTTGAAGCACGGAGATATTAGATTAACTTGCTCAAAGTCTCACACTTAAAAAGTAATGGAGCTGGGGCCAGGCACGGTGCTCACGCCTGTAATCCCAGCACTTTGGGAGTCCGAGGCAGGCAGATCCACGAGGCCAAGAGATCGAGTCCATCCTGGCCTACCTGGTGAAACCGTGTCTCTACTAAAAATACAAAAATTAGCTGGGCATGGTGGTGCATGCCTGTAGTCCCAGCTACTTGGGAGGCTGAGACAGGAGAATCACTTAAACCCGGGAGGTGGAGGTTGCAGTGAGCCGATATTGTACCACTGCACTCCTGGGTGACACAGCGAGACTCCATCTCAAAAAAAAAAAAAAAAGTAATGGAGCTTGGATTTGAATCCAAGGCAGTCTGGCTTTTGGAACTATTTCTTGTTATCGATTATAACTTTAGTTGAATACAGGGACTTGCCACTGTTTTATAAGAAGGCCACTGGGGTTGACTAGACCCAGCATAAATTAACATTCAATATTCCAGCCAAGGGGCTTCCAGCTCATGAGGCTTTTGTTTTTATTTTGGCATAACTGCTTTAAAGATAGCCTTTTCTTCTGATAGCTCTACCTTTATATATACACATGTATATGCAAATATGCACTAAATTAGGCACTCAATAAACATTACAATTGCTACATTTGTGTGTGTCTGTGACTGCGTATGTTTACAGTGTTGATGGCTCAGGTACATGTGTGGTTAGAGACCTAGACCACAGACAATATGAAGCTAAACTGTTCCTCGCTTTCAGTCATTCTGTATAAACACCGAGCACACATTTGGAGATGAGACTCAGGCAAAAGCTAACTCCAATCTGCTTTTGGATAGAGCATAACACCCCTAGCCAAAGAATCTGGTAAATTATCCTTCTCTACATCTAATACCAGGAGGCTCATGTAATATGGACAAATATATGTTCAGTATTCCTACGTCTGAATCCAGTTCTAGAAACAATACCTGGAAGGGCAGTGCTGACTTCCTTATAGAAAAGAAAAGCCAGATTCTGCAAATTTGGCACTGCAGGTTGGATTACCAAATTAGGAAAAATTACTGGATGAGGATTGATCTTCCCCCCAAGAAAGACCTAAATACTGCTGATAGCACCACACTGTCAGGGAAGGCCTTGCTTACCACTTAACACTACTGGACCAGAAGTAACCCAATATCACAGATTCCTCATAGCTCAGCTGATACAAGTCTGTAAGCTTTTAGGTAAGACTTTCTTTTCTTTTCAAAAGGAATGCAAGTGAACGTAAAGAATAATATGAAACTAGATGCTTGAAGAAAATACTTATTTCTTCCTATGGGTGGGAGGTCACTCCCAAGTGATACTCCACTTAACATGGAATCCTAGGGAAATGGCTAAGTCTAAGGAGTTTCAGCCTTTTAATCCCTAAGCCTGTTCTGTTTTCCTTCTCTTCTGGGCCTAGGTGTTCCCAGCTTATCCTCCCCACCCCCTTCAGCCAGAGGAGCAACCTGATGACACAGCAGTTAACACAAAGGGCAGCCCACAGTGGTAGGAGACAGTAAGGCTGGAATCAGAGCAACTTTGGCACAAATCTCAGTTCTGCCATTTAGTATTGTGAGTCTACTTTTATCTCTCTGAACCTTGGTTTTCTTATTAGTTAAATTAAAATGATACTAATACAATCAGGCACTTTTATTCTGCCCTTTGGACTAGCAGGAGTGCAAAGAACAGAAATAATGTCTGTAACATGCCTGACACACAATGGATACTCATTTGTCAGTATGCAAAATCATTGTCATTTAGACATGGGGCCATTGTATCACACTGTCTTCCAGGACATCTCTAACTAAGAAGCTTCACTCTTATTTGAGGACCATCTAGGTAGTTGTTCAAAGAGTTGGGTTAGCAAGGTTTCTAGGAAAACCACATGATGGAGAATTATCTGCCTAAATCCAGGCATCATGAGGGAATGTTGATATTCTACTGACATTCTTTGCTATCATCTCTGAGCTGATAGGAAAGTGAAATCTATAGCCTATAAATGATTATATTTCCCAGAAAGCTTTGTACAGTGTTCCAAAGTGGTGTTGGATAGGAGATGAATTAAGGCATATTTGGAAGTCTTTAACTTGGGCAACACAGAGTTTCAGCAGATGGAAACTTCTCAGAATGGAAGTGAGGATCAGATGGGAAATTCCTCCAGGGTCAATTTCAGAAACATAGTTGTGAATAATCCTCTATGTAAAAGTCATAAGCACATGAAATACAGTTTCCAAGTTTGCAGATAATATAAAAACTAGAAGCAGGGAAGATAGGGAAGGAAAAATAAGCCCATTTCAGTTTGGTTTGGCTTGTTTCCCTTATAGAGCTAAAGGAAATGGAGATGACAAATGTTTTTCTCAGTTGAAAAGTATAAGAATAGCAAGCCAGAGAAAAAAGAACCATCCCAGTAAATACATAAGCCTCAGCAAAAGAAAAGTATTGAGTGTCAACACAGTGGTCACAGAAATGACCATCATGAATCATGCAGGTGAAGAGCACTGGAGGATAGTAGACAACCAGTGGCAACCACACAGCACTAGTGAGGCTTCGAGTCAGGCACAGTCTATTCCCTGAAATGCTAGGGGATCTCCAGAGATCCCCCTAGCAGTTGGTTTACTCTTCCTGGAAGAGTGGTCCTAGCACATGGCAGAGTTCCAGAAAAGTGGTTAACTGTTTTGGTATAAATAAGGATGTCACTGAGATAAACCAGAAATGAAAATTTTTCCATGTTATATGCCAGAAGTCAGCAAACTTTTCTAGTAAAGGGCCAAATAGTAAACATTTTAGGATTTGCAGGCATCAGGAGTAAGGAATGACCTTTGACTCTTCTTAAACTGACTATGTTCAGCTCTGCCATTATGGTGTGAGAGCAGCCGTAGATAATACTTCAATCCATATGGTAGTGTTCCAATACAACTTTATTTATAATAAAAGCAAGTGGTAATTGGCTGCAGTTTGAGGACCCCTATCCCAAGTGGATAGGAAATCCAGTCATTTCATGCAGAGGTTTGTAATTTGAAATGAGTTACCTAGCAAGCAGATAAAATACACATATTAGCAAATTCAAGACTCTGTGAACTTCTGAAAGAGAAGGAAGTTAAAGGGTCTGGCAAAAAGAAGAAGACCAGGGTTAAGAATGTGTGGTCAGGTGGCCTTTCCCATTCCAAAAATATTTTCTATACTTCCATCTGAGCAAATCATGAAGCTTCTGGCATTAAATAACTTTTAGTTGGCAATTGCATTAAAAACAGTAAAGGTTAAAAAAAAAGTTGCCCTAGCCAAATGGTGATATGAAACTCTTCATGAACCTCAAATCTGTTGCCCAAAATTTTTGTACAAAATAAAATTCCCCCTTGCAAGCCTCTGGGCTACTATAATTTTTGGTTTCAGAAAAATAATCCTGCTCATAGAGGAATTCTCACAGCATTCCTTTTGCCTCCCATTTGAAAGTATCTAAAATCCAGAATATTTTTTAGTGATTGTCCATTTCCCAAAGTAACTACAAATCTTGACGTTAATTACACCCCCACTGAAAATGAGGCCAAACCATATGCCTGCCAACTAGGCCCCAATCGATTCCTGGATGCTGTCAGTTTAAGAACAATCAAAGGTCATTCCTTACTCCTGATCCCACCATGTACTAGCTGAGCAAATTGCTTCTGTGACCTTTTGCCTCCTCTCTAAAATGGAAAAATAACATAAATCTAGTAACATGGTAGTAAGAATTCAATAATATAAAGCTTATACATTTGCCTGTAAATACTAGCACCCACTCCCACTTTGTGGTAGATTCCATTATCCTAATCTAAGGAATCCCTAAGCAGAAAAACACTCATTTTAGGATAAGGAAAAGACCTCACCATCTGGTCCTATAAATAGGAATTTGGGGCTAAGGTTCTTTGTACAAACTTTGCTTACTTGCTCCTGAGTTCACTGTTTTCCGGCTCTAACTGTTTTGCTCTTGTTTGTATTCCTTTCTGAAATTGCAGAATTCTGGCTTTTTTTTTTCTTTCTAGTGTTCTAAAATTTCAGTATTTGGTTGATGGTGTTAATACAGTTATGGAAATAACGAGTTGTCCTTATTCAGAGATTCCTGAGTCAAGAATAGCATTAAGGTAGTTGCTAACCCAACGTGCCACGTGGCCTCAGTTCTCTGCTCCTCTTTTCTGCTCCCTGGTCCCATGCACAGCAAACCCCTTGCTCCCTTTCTATACACCCGATTTATGTTTTTTTCATTGAAATCTCTGTATTTCTCATTTCCCCATGTCTTCACAACATCTAGAATTTATGAGCCCTGGCATGAAGAGTGAATGGTAATGATCATGGCGATGTTAACTGTGACAAAATCATAATCATCTACATTTCTTTGGTTTTTCCTACATGCCAGGCACTTTTCTGTGTCCTTTAAATACATTAGCTTATACAGAATTCTCACAACAACCCTAGGTAGGTACTGTCATTCTCATTTTATACATGAGGAAACTGTCACTGAGAAGTTAAGTAAATTACTTGCCCAAGGCTACAGAGCTAAGTGGCAGAGCAGGGATTTGATTCCATCATTAATGGCTCCGGAGTCTGTTCTCTCAACCACCGTCCGCTATGCTATACTGTGGATATGATCATTTTCAGCCCCGCTGCTTTGAAGGTAACCAAATGAGTATTCATTGTGTGTTTATTTAGTGTGCCAGCCCTATGCTGAATACTGAAGACAGAACTATGGATGAGATAATAATTTACAATCTCACTGAAGAAATGAGACAGTTGATTGAAAGACTTTGTAGTGGAGTTTTAACAACTAGATCAGGAAGTGGACAGATTCTTGTGTAGTATAGCAGCATGAGAAAATAGAACTAGAACTTGT
This sequence comes from Theropithecus gelada, assembly GCF_003255815.1. Taxonomy (NCBI): domain Eukaryota; kingdom Metazoa; phylum Chordata; class Mammalia; order Primates; family Cercopithecidae; genus Theropithecus; species Theropithecus gelada. Next base: position 62,862,913 of record NC_037683.1, on the reverse strand, counting down.
TCTTAAGGGAGGGGGAAGAGGAGGAGCCCGTCTTTAGCCCCAAGCTAATGACAAGGAGAGTCAAAGAGGCCATCTTGACTAGAGTGACAAGTTTGTATTGGGATGTGGGGCAGATAAGTTTGAAAAGATGAGGAAGCTACTGCTCTACAGAGAAAGGATACATCCATAATTTCTAGCTTCCAGTCCTGTGTTGAGACCTAAAATAGGTTTAGGAAAGCGTACGAGTCAGAATAAGAGGCCTGAGGTGGCACAATAACATATCCCAGATAGTAGATGGACATTTCTCTACCCACAACCTAAATATTTTGTCTGACAACTAGAAATTCCAAGAAGGTTACTCAGGTTATGTGTACCATAAAAAAAAAAAAATCGTTTATTAGCTTTATCTGGTATTTAAACTGAGACCTTTTACTTGGAAACAGTAAGAATGAGTTTATATACTCTTCTATGAGATCTTCACAAGAACACTCTTGAGGTCAGTATTAACCTGAATTTATAGAAGAAACTTAAAGCCTCACACAATCGAATGACTTGCCCAAGACCACCACGTGACTCTAGACTGGAGTGCGAGTCTATTGGCTCCAATTTGGGAAGTCTTCCCCTCCACAAGGCAGCTCCTCATAGCTGGGCATGGAGATCAATTTGAGAAGTAGGTTCACACAAGACAGTGGTGTTTACAGTTCAGCCAAAGATCCAGAGGACCCCATGATGCCAGCCTACTCACAGAACTTCTAGAGACTTTTCCTTTATACACCTGGAGTTGCCTTTATTTCAAATAAGAGCTCTTAAGCACAGAGGAGATGATTTAGCCTGAAAGAGATTATACTTGGTCAAAACGGCCTGTGAGCATGTTGTCCATATCTTATTCTCATGCATGACAAGGATTTTTACTTGTGTACAAAAACAATTTCTTGCACCCTCTCAGCTGGTCCTTAATCTGTAGGATGCTTGCGAAGGCGTATTGTCACATAGAAGCTTACAAATGAAGGCCCCCAGAAAAACAAAACTGCTTCTTCATTTTCTGGCTAAAAATAGGGTCAAATAAGTAAAGTAGTAAGTTTTAGGCTAGAAAACTGAAAAGGAAGTGGGGTACAGGTCTGGGAGGAAGGCAGGGAGTATTGATATACCTATCATGACCAAATTACCACTTGCTGTGTAGGTCTTAATTGTACCCATTCTATGTCCCCACATCCTCTGATTCCATAAATTCCAAAACAGCTCCAAAGGAATCCTATTGGTTTTGTTTGGAAAGCAGCCCTATGTTTCTCTGACTGCTCATTCTCAAGCAAGCCTATCAAATTTGGAAACTAAATATAAGCTGACAGAAATAAGCTACCAGCAAATTAAGCTAAATTAATAGAGTAGACTCCTGAAATACGAAGAAAATATTTTTTTCCAGGAATCTTTCTCTCTAGTTGCCAGGCTAGGTAAACTGAAGCAAGCCTCCGTCTCTGCAGCAAGCCCTTTCCTTTGCCTGGTGGTGCTTCCCAGAGAGCCCTGCGTGGGACCCCCTTCCGGAACTACTGCTCCGCCTAGTGGCAGCCTTCAAGCCTTCGTCTACCAATTTTATGGGTGTATTGTATGTATAATAATAGGAGTGAAATCCTCCCCTATCCCTGAAAGGACTTATGCCTTAGTGAATTATAAGAGAAAGGGAAATAATATCCAAATGGGCCAAATGTACAAAGAACACACCGTGGGCAGCTTTCTAATTACAAGAAGAAAGCATGACTAAACAATTAAGTCTTATGGTGGTCCCAAAGGAATTATAGGGTGGGGGAAAAAAGTGCTGGACCAAAAACAAGAAATTCTACTTCAAATCCTGACTCTGCCCCCAAATAACTATGTACCCTTGAGCTAGACAGTTCCATTTTATAAATATAAGTCACTTTTGTAAGTATACACAATAAGTGAGAAATTCAGGCTTTCTCCCACGTAGATTTTGTCTTAAGACAATATTTAAGACTGTTTTTATGAAAGTGAATACTACAGTGTCTCTATCTTTGTATACATTGTTTATGGAATAGTAGACTATACAAATGTTAAATCTCATGATCTACACGTCACCCTTTCCATTGCCGCTATTCCTGTTCTAGTTCAAATCCTTAAAACTCTGTGCCCTCTGTGACGGATCACCTCCCTTACTTTCACCAGCCTTGTAGGAATTCTTTTCCAGGCTTCAGACATGGGCAGAAAGCATGGTGGCTTACTCAGTGCCTGGAGAAACCGGTGTAACTACAAAAACTAACCCCCACGTAAAAATAAATGGGCCAGGGTAGGAGAGGGTTACATCCTCTGCCTGAAATCAGACAGGTGCGGTAGTTGTATGCAAAAAAAAAAAAAAAAGATTCTAATATAGAGATCTAATAAGTTGCCTGGGGGAAACTGGCCAATATCATGTGTCCCTCTCACTCCTTCCTCACAATTTCCTCATCCCTCCTCCTCCCTCACAGTTAATTTGCCATTCAGAGTGTACAGCATTACCAAGAAAAGAGTTATCGGAAATACCAAAAGAGGATCTAGAAATTCATTATATACCCCAGTTTAACAATTCCCTCTGATGAGCATGAAAACGTACTTCAATTGGGTTTTAGAAGTTGGTAAACGGAAATAGAAGAAGGTGAAGAGATTTGCCAATGGCCATTACTTAAATCATAGTAGGACCAAAACAAAGTTTTAGAAGAACTATCTTCTAGCCTCCTGCTGTGAGTGTCCAAGAACCCTTTTCCGCAGGGACAAGAGAGATGTTTCCAGTGTCAGGGAGCCAACTACCCTAATGGGTTTGGGAACTTAGCATATTTTAATTTCTACCTTTGCCATGTGGTAAAATTGAATAATGATCTACTGAGTTCCATCATTCTCAGTTCTATTGAAACTTGACTAAGCCTACTTTTATTATGATTTAGAATTTTTGTGAAAGCATAAATATTCCTGGGACATCATAAAGATTTAAATCATAAAGTTGATTTTTAATTTTCTAATCTAAAACAGCTTGAACACCTGAAGAGACTTAGCAATGATATTACATTATGTTGTGTCTTGTAAGATTCCTTCAGGAAACAGTCATACGATGATCTGAAATATTGTATGGTTTGCCGAAGATAAGTAAAGTGTATAGTCATCTTTCTCTTAATAGCTTCTTTGAAATAAACTAACATGTAATTGTTTGAGAAAAAAGCACCTAATGTTTGATGGATGAGTGAATGAATGGGTAGATAAGCTATAACACAATCTCTCAGGGAATGAATGGGTGGATGAGCTATATCACAAGCTCTCAGAGGCTTCCTTTCATCCCTCACAATGTTTCAGCTCTAGTTCAATGCCACAAAACTTGAGTGTCTCCAATAATAGTGGTGATGGTCTGGAATAGCACTAAATCAAGCACAAATCATCCAGAAACTTCCCTTTAACTAAGGTATCTATTTCATTCCCCATTTTACTAGAGCTGCCCATATATAACTCGATTGATTGATGGAAGCCTTACTTCTACTTCCTGCCTTTCCTCTGACAGTAAAGGAGGTAAGAATAAGCAATGCAGTAGGCCCAAGGCTAAAAGCCGAGCTGAGGAGATCTCATTCACTGCCAGACTGTCACCCACCTCAGAATAATTGACAGCTGATTAGAAGTGGTGCTGAATTGCAAATATCATAGAGCCTGGAGAGACCCGGCAAGGGAAATAGTGAGGAAAGAATTGTATAGTGGGAGAGTGTTGCTGGAGCAGATCTGATTCCAGGCTTAATCTTACCACAGAGTCTTATGGGTTCTCCCGACCTGTTTCCCCACCCCCTCACTTTCTTGAAAAACAACCCCTATTAACTGCTTACCTCCTAGGGATGGATGCTAGCATAATATTGGGTGAACAGTTTTTTTGAAGCTTTTGAAACTAGGGAGGTTAAAAAATCACAAAGCCATAAATGACTGGCTTCAGGATCCCCAAAACTGGCTATTGAGCCATTTCTTTGCTGTCAAATGAACTGTCAACCTAAAGCACCTGCCAGGTCTAGGCACCGGATCTCTGAGCTTCTCCACTGTTTCCCCAACCCTTCTAGATTCCCTCCTCCACATACACATTCCAGTTATCAGCCAGCCTCACTAAGTCACCAAGACATCAGGTTCAAGTCATCGTTAGTCATTAATTAAGCTGGCATGATGTTACATGTACTTTCTAGAAATGACATAAATCTAGAAGAGAAAAAGCAGACTTGGATGGAGTGGGTTTGGAGCTCACTGTAGGCACTCACAGTTTGATTCTTTTAAGTCTTTTCAGATTAAAAAAAAAAAAAAGTCTAAAGTAGACTCTGATTATTCTGGAATTTTCTCTCCATGACCTTGAAGGGCAAGTTTTGACTTTTTCTACTGGGAACCTACTCTACAGAGAGTCCCCTGTAGCAGTGGGGAAAATAAAAGCAATAAATAAGACCTGAAGAGGATCATATGAACCCAGGAGTTCAAGACAGCCTGGGCAACTTGGCAAGACCCTATCTCTACACAAAATTTAAAAATTAGCTGGGAATGGTAGTACATGCCTGTGGTCTCAGCTACACAGGAGGCAGAGGTGGGAGGACTGCTTGAACCCAGGAGTTCAAGACTGCAGTGAGCTGTGTTTGTGCCTCTGCACTCCTGGGTGACAGAGCAAGACCGTGTCTCACAAAAAAAAAAAAAAAAAAACCCTAGGTTTTGTGCCTTATAATATTTATAACTAAATAAAGACAATAGATGTATATATAACTACAGCGGGGCTGTGACACATAGAATTTCCTTCATTTATATGTGTAAGATCCTCTCATCAATATGCAATTCTTGGCTTTTTCTCTCCTATCTGCAAACCTGAACAGATGTCTGTCTGGTTGTTTGTTTTTTGTTTGTTTGTTTGTTTGTTTTGAGACAGAGTCATGCTCTGTGTCCCAAGCTAGAGTACAGTGGGGCAAGTTCAGCTCACTACAACTTCTGCCCGCCATGTTCAAGTGATTCTCTCACCTCAGCCTCCCAAGTAGCTGGGATTATAGGCATACACCCCCATGCCCAGATAATTTTTATTTTTTGTAGTTTTAGTAGAGACGGAGCTTTGCCATGTTGGCCAGGCTGGTCTTGTACTCTTGGCCTCAGGTAATTTGCCCGCCTCAGCCTCCCAAAGTGCTGGGATTACAGGCATGAGACACGGTGTCTGCCCAAGATATCTTTCTTCATCTCTGGAAGCCCTATGTTCTTTCAATCATCCAACCAAGCTCCACTTCTCTTTGTAACTTTGCTTTTTCCTTAATGAGCCTTCCCCAAATCTATCTGTGCCATTTGTTCTAGCATCCCCCCTCCCCCTAGACATCTGTGTGTGTTATATGTATTTGGTGCACATATGTTGTCTGGTCCAGCTGGTAGCATTTAGATCAAGTAATCCACAGGCTGCAAAAGCAATGAGAAACCTCCTTATTTGAGATCACTACCACAGTCACATTAATCAAAGAGGCAAGAGAGCCCAGGTTCTTGATTGTCCTTGTAGCTGGTTTGTCTCTGTTGTTAAAACAGGGTTCTGCATACATCCTGAGGTTCCTTCCTGCCTTACCAATATTGAATGCCAAAAAGGAGTCAACTGACTTGACCAGGTCTATATTTCTTTTCTGTTGCTCCAGGATTCTTCTACAGCCAGATGATTCCTTACAGATCTTGGCACCAGTGGAAGCAGATGTGGGTTTCTACACTTGCAATGCCACCAATGCCTTGGGATACGATTCTGTCTCCATTGCCGTCACATTAGCAGGTAACCCGAAAATCCCTGTTCTGTTCATTTCATAAACTTTTATTGAATGAGTGCCTACAGTGTGTCAAACGGGCCCAGAGATGCATAGATAAAGGAGACTGAGATTCCATCTTCAGGGAGTCTGTAATCTATAATTACAATGGCAGTGTAGTATGAGGTAGAATGAAGTGCTATAACTGATAACCAAATAGTATGCAAGGACAGTACATTCCCGCCAGGAGGTCTTAGAGTTGCAGTGAGTGGAATTTTGATAAGAGACAGGGATATTTCATGCAGAAGGAATAATGTGAGCAAAGGTGATGTGTGCAAACAAGTAGCATGTTGGAACATGAATTGTGAATTATGATCATTGAAGACTCTTTTGGATCCTGTCATCTCCTTGTTCCACCTGTTGCAAGAAAGACTACAACCCTTAAGTAATTGGAATTCTGTGGTCATGGCTTGAAGCAGGAGTGTTCCCCAGAACTTCTCTCTGATTCTGCTTTATTTCAACCTCTTGCTCTAACGCACTGCCAACACTTCCCCTTTATCCATTGAGGTTAGACTATACATTCTGCACATGGTGACTTAAGAACATTGCAACTCAGAGTACAATGTCTCCCAAAGTTGTGGTCTTGTAGTAAAAGACATGTAGAGCTTTTATAAAACCTCTTTGCATAGGACAAACCCATGCCTTTGAAACTGAAAGAGAACTTAGATACCAGCTGGACCAGGGCCCTTGTTTCTCAGAGGCCAGGCAACCCGAGGTCACACAGCTGCTCCGCTAGTGGCAGGGGAAGAAGGGAACTGGAGTCGCCTAACTCCCAGCTAATTGTTCTCCCTGCTTTCCCACTGATCTGAGAAAATAGGATCCTTCCTCTCAGATCTGGGCCATCCAGTCTTTGTGGCTGTGTTGCATGTGTTTGTATTTATTCTTTTCAATTGCTACTCTCATCAGATGATTCAGTAGATGCTAGAAAAGCCAACATCACCCCACACTGACTTCATCTGTCCCTGCCGGGATTATGTTGTCACACTGTACTCCAGTCACACATGCTACCCCCTTGCATATCTGTTTAGCAACAGTATGTATGCCCCCATGACTTCAGGCGGGTCTGGGAAGGGACCCTTAGCAGGCAGCTTTGCGGGGAAGATCAAAGTCAACAATGAAGAAGGCAAGTTAAGGAGCCCTGGGCCGGATTAAAGACTGATATTATTAATGCCTATTTTTTGTGAATAAAACATTTGCTTTTCTTCTAATGTATTCCAGTTGCAATCTTTATTCCCCTCTTTATACAGACTCCAGATGCTCAGCACCAATCTTGTTAAATCTCTTCTGCTATCCACCTTCCAACCTGCTTTAGCAAGGGCACCGCTGACATCTTTCCAGTTGCTCGCAGATAGTGGCTCTTGCAGGATTAATTCTCTTGTTTATATTAATCTAGATACAGTTCAGCTCTATCACAGACTAAATACCCTTTGTTCACCCGAGTTTAATACGACTAATAGAAACCTGTCTGGAATTAAGCAAGGCAATTGTAACATCAGGCTTGCCTTCAGCTCTTTGAAGAGGGGTTATTGGAGGCTGCCAACAAGTTCAAAGCCGGGGAAGAGAGACAGCGGCCAAAGAGGCACCAAGGAAGGGGAGGAGAGGGGCTGCCTGGTGAAGTATGACTACAGACACCACACCCAGGGCATAGGGAGCTGCATCCTTACACCTTAGCTGCCAGGGTTTGTTTAGGTCTGCTGGAAAATCTATCAAGCAGTCCCTCTAAAAATAAAGGCTCAAAATGTGCATTGCCTTATGACTGCATTTGCACCCTTACCTGAGCTTATCATCCACACCTGTGCCAATGTCTGCACTCACAGTGTTAGGTGGTTCACCAGCTCCTGTTGTGAGCACACCCTCTGCCACATATTGTGGAACCTACAGCAACAAATAAAACCTGCATTTCGTGCTCCCTGATGCTTACAGAGAAGTGAAGGCAAGCGATGGATAACTGGCTATCTAGAATTGGGAGATAATAACAATTTACTTCAAATGTATGCATGGAGATCCTGCTTAGTAGTTATAAGGTATAATCTGAACATAACTTAAATTGGAGGGCTGGGGGTGAATGAGTATCAGGCATTTCTAAGTTTGATTACCAGTTATACTGCTTATTAGCTATGTGATCTTGGCCAAAGTATATAACCTCATTGAGTCTCTGTTCTCATCTGTAAAAATTAACATTATTTTACAGGATTGTTGTGAGGTTAAGTAAGATTGCATGTGTGAAAAAGCACTTAACCCAATGCCAGGCACATCGTTCACACGCAATAAATGTAAGCCTCCTTTCTTCTTCTAGCTCTTCTAGAATGAAACAACCTGAAAACAGTTCTAAGATGTGCAAACCATTATCCCAACTCTGCTTCCATGTATCTTTCAGTATGAGTCTTCACTGATATTTTTCAAGTATGAACTTAGAAACTGATTCAGTTCACTTGCTGTCACATCCTCATGGTGAATCTCTGCACTACTGTGTTGTTATGGAAACTGCAGGGGGGTTTTCCTGGACTTCAGTATAAATGTAGGCCAAAGAGGGAAAAAAAAGACTTTGAGCCTCAAGATAATCACGTGTCCCCATGATTTTATAAGGAAAGTATGGACTTGTGTCTTGCCAGTGTGCCTGCATTGACCAGATGCAGGGAAATTTGTTCATGATTCACAAAAGCAGGCATAGCATGGCAGTTAAAATCACGGGCTCCAGAGCCTTGGGGTCTAGGTCTGTGTCCTGGTTCTGTCACTTCCTAAGTGTAACCTTGTGCAACGTCTTTATACTTACTGACTCAATTTCTTCATCTGGAAAATGACAGTACCTAATAACAGTACCTGACTCAGTTCTCATGGAGATAAAATGCAATCATTCATAAAAAATGTTTGTAATTGTGGCTGGCACATAGCAGCCACTCAATATTTGTTAGCTATTATTATTATTGAGAGAATAATACATACAACAAAGGCCAACTTATGTTTACAGTGGGAGAGACTCCTTTTCAGGGACCAGAATGCTCAGAAACCCTTTGTAGAGCAGCTCTCTCAATGTCTCAGTGTCAGCTAGGGAAGCTAGGATAACCATCTGGAAAGTACTTGGGGCACCTGGATTCAGAGCAAGGGAGGTGACTTGTGATGAATATTTCACACGGGCCACAGAGAGAGAGGCCTGATGGGCTCTCCCTGGCCCACAGCAAGATGCCTGACATTGAGTTTGCCCCATCCCCTGGATCCAGTGTCTTGCCAATTCTGCCTCTCAGATTCATTTCAGTTCTATTTCTTATTCTGTACACAAGTTTTCTTTGAACATGTAAACACCATTTAGTTTTAGACATAGAATACAGTCAAATCTTCCTTGCTCTGCCATGTCTGGCCTGTACAATACTGTCTTTTGTGCCTTTTGCTCCTCTCTAAAATCTTCCATTATGTGTTGATTTTATCTTTAAGTCTCAGGGATTTGGGAGTACCTTGCAAGTGTCTCTCAGCATGGAGATGGCCAGTGTTTCCCTCCCTACCTCCCTGGAACAGCCCAGGGAACTCACAGCCATTTAGACCGAATGGCACAAAATTCCTCTTTCTGAATGCACTTAACTGGATGCCTGTTTCACTGCTCCGGGTGTAGATGAAAGTAGCTTAGGAGGGGAGGATTGCAGGGAGGGGATTATAGGAATGTCACCAAAATGTCACATACCTAACACTTTGAAGTATTAATTTGTGTTCAGGAATAAACAGGGCTAGGTAAAGGAGAGTCTCTGATGTGTACAGACATAAACACAGAGATTGGAGAATCATCTTGGCCTGTTAAATTCAGCACTCAGCCATCTTGCTCAGAAATCTTCCAAATCTGAATGGCCTAGGCAAGGTTTTGAAGGAAAGGAAGTAGTTTCCTGGTAAATTGCTTCAGTCTGGATCCGTGGAGTTTAGCTGTACTTACCAATGCAGATAAGGGCCTCTCCAGGTATAGACCATTGGTGAGGTCATCGACAAGAGGGAAACGTTTTTGGTTGTTATTGATTTTATAAGATCACAAAAGAGATACTGTAAGGCCTGCCTGACATCATCAATGGGAAATGAGAATAAAATGAGGGCTGAGGGATGAGTGTATTTTTCATTGAAAGGAGAGGACACAGATGAGCTCATCTGACGTTTTCACAGGAAGGGAGAGACAGAAAATATTTCTCCTTTCCTGGCATGTTTTTTTGCTCTTTATGAGTTGAATAGCTGATACACATTGTGTCTAATAAAGAGATCACAGAAACCTCACTGGGAAAATAAAAATAAAAGGCAGTTTTTTGAAATTCTTCTTCCTCTGTCCCTCCCCATCATGATTTAGTAGTTACAATAAAAGACGAGCAATTGTGTAAGCTTATCATAATGTAAGTCACTTCAAATTGGCATTTCTGAATTTTTCACCCAGCAACTCTATTAACAAAGGAGGGTTTTGCTTCATAAAGAGTTAGACTCACAGAGGACCTTGTCACCAACGCAAAGGCTAACAAAGGAAGATTTACTCCCATGCACTAGATCAAAAGGAAAGGTGGTCCAGGTGCAGTGACTCATGCCTGTAATCCCAGCACTTTGGGAGGCTGAGGCGAGCAGATCACCTGAAGTCAGGAGTTTGAGACCAGCCTGGCCAACATGGCGAAACCCCATCTCTACTAAAAATATAAATATTAGCCGGGCATGGTGGCAAGTACCTGTAATCCCAGCTACTCAGAAGGCTGAGGCAGGAGAATCGCTTGAACCCAGAAGACAGAGGTTGCAGTGAGCCAAGACCATGCCACTGCACTCCAGCCTGGGCAACAAGAGGAAAACTCCATCTCAAAAAAAAAAAAAAGGAAAGGTAGACAGGTTTGACTGTGTTCTCTGGGCCACATGGTAATAGCCATTGACTGATCTAAGCTGACATCAAGGAGATTTCAAAATCTGTTAGAATACTGAATAGCTAAGGCCCTTAAGTTTTTCTCAGTAAGTACAAATGTAGAGAATGCCCATGAAAGACCTCAAACTTTTATAGAACTTAAAACTGATGAGAGTATAGCAGGAGAATCTCACTCAGCTCCCCAGTTGACTAGAGGAAATAAAAAAGAAAGTACAAGCGGTTCAAGTTGGCACATCTCAATCTCAAAAAAGCAATTCCAACATCTGTTCAATGGAACGCAGGAAGGATGGTGGTTGGACAGGTGGTGGGATATACCACATCCTTCGTTAGTGGTTTCTAGAGAGGCTGCAGCATCACATGGCTGTACTAAGTATGGGGCCCCTTGGCTAGGACTCTTGCAGTGGAACATGCAAAGAATTTGTGGCAGAACCACTTCCGGCCTTATTCTACGTAGAAACCATCAACATCAATTAAATAATTAGAAGAGGTAATAGTAGTAACCTGAGCAACCTGACCCACCTGACCCACCGACATTGGCAAAAAATATCTAAATATTGAAAGAGAATGGTAATAGAAACAAAGATATGAGAAGGACGCCATGCAGCCTGGGAATGTCTGGGAAAAGGCAGTCTAAGCCCTACCTACTTCTTCAAGCGCTAAGGGCCCTGTAATATTTATGCTGAAGGCATGCCAACTAAGCAGAGTTTCAAAGGCATAACAGTTCTAATTCCTTCTCATCTTTTATGCAAGGCAATTAATTAGTAGTCACATTGTTGACTCTAAACAAAAACAGGCAAAATTAGGTTAAAACTATTTTTTACCTTTATTGAGATATAATTTACATATCATAAAATTCTTTGTGAATGTGCAATTTAGAGATTTATTTAGCAAACTTATATAGTTATGTAACCATTACCAAAAAGTTCTTTACCTTTTTTTAACTTCTAGGTTCGGGGGGTACATGTCCAGGTTTTTTATACAGGTAAACTCATGTCACAGGGATTTGTTATACAGATTATTTCATTGTGTTATAGCAGAGATAGTGCTGGTGATAGCCAGCATTTATTCAAACTTCCTGCTGTGCAAAGCCATTGTTCTCACAGCTCTGCATGCATCCATTTACTTACTCCTCTCAGACACTGTAGAAGTAGAAAACTGAGGCACAGAGATTAAATAACTTGCCTAGGGGTACTCAGCTACACTATGCAGAGATGAGGTCGGGACACCTAACCTGTAGGCAGCACCTTCTCCTGCTCCTGCCCAATGCAGGCATCACTAGCTCATCGTGTATTTTTGCTCTTCGGCCCTTATGAATGTAACTCAGAATCCGTGTCTGCACAGTACTCCAGGAAAACTCTATCAGTCATTACATTTGGCTTCAGGATCTCAAACCTATTTGCTGTTTGTGGGCCCTTTCTGAAGCTCTCATGTCATCTCCAAACCTGCCAAATCTGCCCAGCCTGCGGCCCTTGTGTCTGCTGTTGCCCCATTTCTAGTTATCTTCCACAAGTCTCTCTTCTCCCTGAGAATGAACACACATGCACACTTCCTAGCCTAAACTGCCTTAGCCAAACAGAGAATCTATGTCCTTGAAGTACAACTCATTGTTGATAGCTAAGACTAGGGGAAATTATTTTCAAGTATATTTGTGACTTACAATGTTAGAGGAATGGAAGGAAGACCCATTGGATTCACCCATTCAAAGAGTCAACAAATACTCATTAAGCCTGGGTTAAATGGCACTTACTAACTGTTACAAAAATACAAACCTATAAATATATGATGGCTAAAATATGATAGTTTATTTCTTGCTCACATAAAGTCTAAAAGAATTGCACAAGAGCGTTTTTGTATTTTGGGCCAAGAAGTGGCACACTTCACGTCTGTTCATGTTCCATCTGCTAGAACTCAGTTCCATGCTCACACCTAACCGCAAAAAGGCTGGAAAATTATCTAGCTGTGTGCACAGGAAGAAGAGGAAAAGGGTTTGGCTGATAGCAAGTCATTCTCTGCCATGGCTTCTAAAATGGAAGGCAGCATGACATTTTAAACAAAGTTTCTATTAGCAGAGGCCTGGGATTCAGCCCTGAGTAAACAGGACTTACAATGCTTTCTACTCTTGGCTTCATTCAAAAAACAAACTTTCCATCTCCTCTGGCTTCTCTCTCAATCACCTTTATATTAGGCCAAAGATATTTTTCAAACACGTGTGTTCAGATTTTTTCCCACTGAATTTTGATTTTACCCCAAATCACATAGGAGAGAGACCTGAACCAGAGCCCAGACTATGTGCAGGAATGGGTTTCCAGGGGTTCCAGGGGTTACCCGTCTGTCCCTGCCTGTCTCTCCAGAGGTCCTCCTCCTTCAGGATCAAGATGGTTCCTGGTTTGCTGAACACCTCTGTTTTTAAAGGCATTACAAGGCCATGCTCCTTTCTCAATGGCCTTCACATCCTTGGATGCTGACGTACAAGTTTTAGCCATATGTCAGGCTCGCCTTTTGTGTAAGAGCTGCCCTCATTTACTAGTGAGGCTCTATTTCCTCTGTTACATCACTTCTAACAGGAACTATAATCCAAAAGCTGTGCTGTGAGTACAGTGAGGTCTGAAGGAACCATGCAAAAGTGATTCTCGTAATGCTTCTGTTTCTGTGTCTGACTATCTTGGAGGGGCTTCATTTCTCATATTGTGCGTGATTAATTGAAACACTTGCCTTTATTTCTGTTTCCTTATTTTTTCTTAAATTTATACAGATACAAAACTGAGCGTAATCTCCTTCTGTTTGTATGGCTCTCATTCAGCTACAACACAAATACATTTACAGATTAAATGAAAGAATGTAAACCCTATCAATTTCTATACATTAACACTAATCTGTGAGCTGATGCTGACTTGCTAAAACTAAATGGCTGTTCACAAAGCATGCATAGGACTGACTGCTGAGGCGCGGCTCATACTGCTGAGGGCTTAGTGATGATGATTTAGCTCTCAGCACCTTTTTCTGTTTTTCCTATTCTGAAAGCCCTTTTGGTACAGCGTGCTGTGGCTTTTGTTATCTTAACACAAATGTATAATTTATCATTTCACTCCTTCTCTGCATCTTTGTTCTATTCTCCTTAGTTAACTTCTATGGTTAAACTAGTACTAGTTAATATCAATGTGATTGTAATCATGTCCACAAACATAGGTATTGGCAATTACATGGCAGTCATCACACAGCAGTAATCAATTAGTAGGTGATCAACCAGGTCATCTAAAGTAGGCTTATGCTGATTTTTTTAAGTTGGTCACTAAAATAGCAGCTCCAGCTTGAAAAAAATCTAATAGAGATCAAGTGGTATCTCAAAAGATATCTCTCACCAGGAATAAGAGGAACCAGTTAAAGAAAAACTAAAAGAGTACAACGTATTGAATATCAAACCTGCCTGCATAGCAAAATCACCTAGGAACTTGTTAAAAATAGAGATTACAGCTTCTACCTTGTCATCTGAGATTCAGATTTAGTAGTTCTGAAGTGGGACTCAAAATATATGCTAACATTTTTCTAATAGGTCTAAGAGGGTCAATTGATTAAGAAACATTATTTTCATTATAAATCTCTATTGATTATAAATGGTTGGATAACTTTGTGCTTTGTCTTAACAATGGATCATGAAAGTAATAAGAATGTATAAGAAGTAGCCTGTGTAACAACAGTGCTTCTCCTGGTGAGAAAAAAAGGCCTTTACTTTCCAGCAAAAGCTCAATATAATTAATTAAGGGCTGAATTTAATTCAGTGACATTTGAATTTTATAGCTATACACTTGCAGCTATAAAAACACACCTTTATTATTAAAATTCCTGTAGGAAAAATAACTTGGTAATTGTGACTCTAAAGCCCTCCGGTCCCTAACCTCATTTTCCCCATTGGCACAGTTGTTTTTATAAGACAATAGAGCAACTCTTGTCTTATAGCAGGACAGATTATATTTTAAACAAGTGCCCTGGGGATTCTGAGGCAGCCAGTCCACAGACAAAGACTTGGGATTACCTATCACAAGCACCAGACTTTAGGTCAAAGACCTGGGCTCCAGTTCAGCCCTATAACTTGCTATTCTGTTGCCTTGGACAAACCATGGGGCCTTTCTGAGTCTGAGTTCTTTGTGTATGTAAAAGATAGTACTGTTGTTTCTGCCTCTCAGGGTTGTTATGCAAAAAATCCAGGTAATGCACATAGCACACCATATAAACACAGATTTTCATTTAACAGATATTTATTGAGAATCTACTAGGTGCCAGGCCTAGGTGATAGAAATAAAGAAGAGAACAAGACAGATGTGATCTCTGATGTTATCAAAATTACATAATGAACTAGCAGGGGCTGGGGGGAGATACACAAATATAGAAGATAAATTCTGCTAGTTCTAGTGCTTATGAAAAAAGTAAAGTTGCCTCCATCTAAAGTATACATCTCTTCACTCCCGTGCCACACACAGGGATGCATGCTTTCTATGGAGTGGTTAGAAAAGGCCTCACTAGGAGGTGTTATTTGCACAGAGATCTGAATGACCAGAAGAGAGCCATGCAGAAGTCTGTCGGTGGAAGATGTCAGGGACGGGGAATGGCCAGGTTGGAGGAAAGGAAGACCAGTGTGCTGGAGCACTGTGATTGATGGGGAGTGTGGGCTAAGTGAGGTAGGTGATGTAGACCACTGGGTCTTAATGTACAGCGGATGGCTGGTCACGAAAAGGAGCTTGAGGCCAGGCATGGTGGCTCACACCTGTAATCCTAGCACTTTGGGAGGCCAAAGCAGGTGGATCACCTGAGGTCAGGAGTTTGAGACCAGCCTGACCAACATAGTGAAACCCCGTCTCTATTAAAAATACAAAATTAGCTGGTTGTGGTGGTGCATGCCTCTAATCCCAGCTACTCAGGAGACTGAAGCAGGAGAATTACTTGAACCCAGGAGGCAGAGGTTGCAGTGAACTGAGATCCCGCCATTGTACTCCAGCCTAGGCAACAAGAGTGAGACTCGGTCTCAAAAACAAAAAAAGAAAAGAAAAAGAGCTTCAAATTTTGTTTTAATTGTACTGAAAAGGGACTGGAAAGTTTAAGCAAAAAAGTTGTATGGTTTGATTCATGTTTTAGCAAGATCACTCTGGCTGCCATAAAACTGTAGTAAAGGAAGAGTGAAAGCCAGAAGACCAGTTAGGCTGTATAGTAGTCCATCCAGAGATTATAGTAGCATTAGATCATAGCAACAGAGATGCTGGTAAGATGTAGGGTAGATTTGGAGTCAGAGCTGAGTAGCTCTAACTCTGAGTAGGGAGGTGAGGTCATTTATACTAATGCTAATTCAATATCATTCCAACTGCTTCCTCCCACTGTGGCCATGCATTTACTATGCTCAACAATCATTATAGTACTAAATCGCTCATCAGATGATACATAATCTCAAATGTATGGAATATGAGTGGTATAAGGAAAAAGTCCCCTGAACAGTCAAAATAGAGCCTATGCATGCATTCCAAGGTGAGCTTCTCAGAACATTATTCAAGTTTCTGCCCTTGAACACAGTTTTGATGAGCTTAATTACCTATGCCTAGAAGGCAAATAAAATGGCAAAGAATAAAGAGGGATAGCTTCTATTATGAGGCTGTGGGATGGTACAAACAGGAATACAGGATAAATAGATACGGGAGAAAACAAAAAATATAAAAAGCAAGTATAAGACTCCAAAGGGCATTTCTGAATTAAGGTTTTCTTCACATTTAATGAGAGCAGAGAAGAGTGAATGTAATCGTAGAATATCCTGCCTATAAAATGGTTAAAACAAAATTAAATCCACTTACCAAAGGTTAAGCTTTGGTTATATGAATATGATCTCATGTGGACCCTGTTTCCCCAAGGTGTTCGATGAATGAGTCTTTTCATTGTATTTTGTAGTCATGTGCACAAAGTGCTATATTTTATTTCCAGCTGATAAAGGCCTATGAAAACACAATGTACACAGGACTTCGACTTCTGGGAAGATGGCATAGTTATACTTTTCCCTATTCTTACTGCTAAGTACCACTAAAGGTCCTGTACATTATATATAAAACACACATAAGAAGACTGAAAAGTAAAGGGAAGAAAGCCAACTGACCAAAGACCTTGGAGATCAAACTGTAAATTTGTTGGGTTTTCTTTTTGCCTCATAAATCACAAACTTGGAGCTCAAGAAGCTGGCTACTGGTAAACACCAATGAGTACCAAAACAAAAAACAAAACAAAAAACACCAGCTAGAAGCCTAGAAGCCTTCTCTCTAACCAAAGGCCCAGGAAAGGGGAATCATAGCAAGACAGAAAACCTTTAGCAAATTCTACTCTAGGCTACCAAATGCCACCGAAAACACTGCGTCCACCACTACCTACACCAGCAAAGGCTGAGCAGGAAGCCTAGATTCCCCCGCAGCCAGCCTCAAATGAGGTGCCCCCCAACCCTCATGGAGGGGAGTATGAGAGATTTTCAGTCCTCATTCATTACACCTACCAGAGCGTAATGTGGAGACCACATGGGGAGCCTGGAGTTCCACCTTCACCCTGCAGTGCCCACATTTCCCTCCCCACTGGGATGGTGAAGAGGAGGTCCCCTGGAGAGTGAGGACTTGTACCACCTGCCCAAGGTGAGGAGGCTTCTCCCACAGCTGTGTAGTGGGGACTATGTGGGGATCCAGAACTCCCACTCCTGCCCAGCAGTAATGAGGAGCCCCCCACTTGGGTAACAGAAGAGGCCAAGTGGAGAACTTGGACTTAACCTCCACTGGGTAGTAACAAGGAGGCATGTCCCTGCTCCCATATCTGAGTGATTTTATAGAAAGCAGCTAAAACAGAAGGTTTAAATAAGATCCAAAGTCTCATAACTAGAAAAATATACAGGTTTCAATTGAAACCTAGACATCATGAAAAAAACCACCTTCACTACCCTTATTCATTGTAGTGCTAGAACTTCTACCCAGTGCAGTTATGTAAGAAAAGGAAATAGAAGGCATAGAGACTGGAAACAAAGAAATACAACTTGTCCCTATTTGCAGATGAAATGATTGTCTATATAGACAATCAAAAGAAAACCAAAATAATTAGGTTAATGTAACAAAATATAACAGGACTTGTATCTCAGAAACAACAAAACTCTGATGAAAGAAATTAAAGAAGATCTAAATTAAAGAAGATAAATAGACATACATACAATGTTCATGGATTGGAAAACACAACAAAGTCACGATGTCATTTCTTTCCTAATATACGTGTTTAATTCTTATCATAATCTTACTAATATTTTATACATGTAGAGAAGATTATTCTAAAATGTATATGAAAAAGCAAAGGAACTAGAATAGCCAAGAAGCAGGAGAAATCAGCGAACCTAATTTCAGAATTAATTATATAGCTACAATAAATAAGACTGTGTGGTACTGGTAGAGGGACAGACACATAAATCAGTGGAACAGAATAGAGAATAGAGACCTCAGAAACAGATCTACACAACTGTGTCCAACTAATTTTGACAAAAGTGCAAAAGCAATTCAATGTAGAAAAGATAACCTATTCAAGAAGCTGTGAGAGAGCAATTAGACATCCATAGTCAAAAAATAAATGGGCTTTGACCTCCTATCTAAATGTGACCTCTCACATCTTACCTAAAAATTAACTCAAAATGTATCACAGACTTAAATATAAAATGTAAAACTATAAAACATTTAGGAAAAAAATAGGAAAAATCATCAGGATCTAGATCTAAGTAAATAGTTCTTAAACTTGATATCAAAAACATAATCCCATTTTTGCTTTTGTTGCCTATGTTTTTGGGATCTTTTCCAAAAAATTGCTGCCCAGACTAATATCATGAAGTGTTTCCTCTATGTTTTTTCCTAGTAGTTTTATCATTTTGAGTCTTACATTTAAATCTTTGATCCATTTTTAATTTTTATGTGGTAAGAACTAGGGGTCTAGCTTCAGTTTTCCCAGCACCATTTATTGAGGAGACTGTCCTTTCTCTGTTCTGTGTTCTTGGCAGTTTTGTTGAAAATGAGTTGGCTGTAAGTATGTGGATTCATTTCTGTGTTCTTTATTCTGTTCCATGGGTTTATGCGTCTATTTTTATGGCAATATCATGCTGTGTTGGTTACTGTAGCTTTATAGTATATTTTAAAATTAGGTAGTGAGTGTGATGCTTCCAGCTATGTATTCTTTTTATTATTATTATTATTATTTTAGTCTCACTCTGGCGCCAGGCTGGCGTGCAGTGGCACAATCTCAGCTTGCTGCAACCTCTGCCTCTCGGGTTCAAGTGATTCTTCTGCCTCAGCCTTTTTAATGTGCTGTTGAATTTAGTTTGCTAGTATATTGTTAAGAATTTGTATATACATGTTCTTCAGGGATCTTACCCTGTAGCTTCCTTTTTGTTGTTGTGTCCTTGTTGGTTACATCAAACCGAAAAGCTTCTGCACAGCAAAGAAAACAATCAACAGAACACGAAGACAGTCTACAGAATGAGATAAAATATTTGCAACCTCTTTATCTGGCAAGGGATTAATATTCAGAATATGTAAGGAACTCCAACAACTCAACAACAACAAAAAATTAATTTTCAAAAATGGACAAAAGATAAAAAAGAACAAGATCAAATTCTTTGTAGGAACATGGATGGAGCCGGAGGCCATTATCCTTAGCAAACTAATGCAGGAACAGAAAACCAAATACTGCATGTTGTCACCTATAACTGGGAGCTAAATGATGAGAACACATGGACACACAGAGGAAAACAACAGATGCTGGGGCCTGGTGGAGGGCAGGAGGAGGGAGAGGATCAGGAAAAATAACTATTAACTACTAGGTTTAATACCTGACTGACGAAATAATCTGTACAACAAACCCCCATGACACAAGGTTACCTATGTAACAACCCTGCACTTGTGCCCTTGAACTTAATTAGTTAATTAATAAGGGCAAAAGACCTGAATAGACATTTCTCAAAAGAAGACATACAGATGGCCAACAGGCATATGAAAAATGCTCAACCTCACTAATCTTCAGAGAAATGTAAACCAAAACCAAAATGGGATATCACCTTAACTCTATTAGAATGGATACTATCAAAAAGACCAAAAAAAAAAAAATCAAATACTGGTGCTGATGTGGAGAAGAGGGAATTCTTATACATTGTTAATGGGAATGTAAATTAGTATAGCCATTATAGAAAACAGTGTAGATGTTCCTCAAAAAATTAAAACTAGAACTTCCATATGATCTAGCAATCCTACTCCTGGGTATATATGCAAAGGAAATTAAAACAGTAATCAAAGCGATATCTGCACTCCAATATTTACTGCAGCACTATTCACAATATCTAAGATACAGAATCAGCTTAAGTGTCCATCAACAGATGAATAGATAAAGGAAATGTGGTATATATGTACAGTGGAATACTTTTCCAACATAAAAAAAAGAATGAGGCCAGGTGTGGTGGCTCATGCCTGTAATTCCAGCACTTCGAAAGACTGAGGTGGGTGGATTGCTTGAGCCCAGGAGTTTGAAACTAGCCTGGGCAACATTGGGAAACCCTGTATCTACAAAAAAAATAATAATAATACCAAAAAAAAATTCTATCCAGGTGTGATGGCATACACCTGTACTTTCAGCTACCCAGGAGGCTCAGGTGGAAGGATCATTTGAACTTGGGAGGCAGAGGCTGCAGTGAGCCAAGATCACACCACTGCCCTCTAGCCTGGATGCCAAAGCAAGACCATCCCTGTCTCAAAAAAAAAAAAAGAGAGAGAAAAAAAAAAGAAATCCTGTTATTTGCAGCAATATGGATGAACCTGGAGGTTATTATGTTAAGTGAAATAAGGCAGGCACAGAAAGACAAACTTTTGTTTTTATGGATCATGCTTTTCAAAATTTTTTCATTGACACATAATAATTTTACATATTGGCCCGGCGCGGTGGCTCAAGCCTGTAATCCCAGCACTTTGGGAGGCCGAGACAGGCGGATCACGAGGTCAGGAGATCGAGACCATCCTGGCTAACACGGTGAAACCCCATCTCTACTAAAAAATACAAAAAACTAGCCGGGCGAGGTGGCGGGCGCCTGTGGTCCCAGCTACTCGGGAGGCTGAGGCAGGAGAATGGCGTAAACCCAGGAGGCAGAGCTTGCAGTGAGCTGAGATCCAGCCACTGCACTCCAGCCTGGGTGACAGAGCCAGACTCAGTCTCAAAAAAAAAAAAAAAAAAATTTACATATTTATGGGGAACAGTCTGATTCTTTTGGATACATGTATACATTGTATAAAAATCAAATCAGGATATTTAGCATATCCATCACGTCTTACATTTATCATTTCTTTGTGGTCAGGACATTCAAAATCCTTTCTCCTAGATATTTTGAAATACACATAGTCACCCTACTGTGTAATATAATACTAGAACTTATGCCTCCTATGTAACTATAATTTTGTGCCTCTTGACCAATATCTCCCTATCTTCCTCTGCCCACTCCCTTCCCCAGTCTCTGGTAACCACTGTGCTACTCTCTACTTCTATGAGATCAAGTTCTTTAGATTCTACATATAAGTGAGATAATGCAGTATTTGTCTTCTGTATCATTTCTTTTTTGAGACAGAGTCTCACCCTGTCACCCAGGCTGGAGTGCAGTGTTGTGATCTCGGCTCATTACAACTTCTACCTCCCATGTTCAAGCAATTCTTATGCCTCAGCCTCCTGAGTAGCTGGGATTACAGTTGCATGCCACCACACCTGGTTAATTTTTATATTTTTAGTAGAGATGGAGTTTCACCATGTTGGCCAAGCTAGTCTCAAACTCCTGGCCTCAAGTAATCCACCCACCTCAGCCTCCCAAAGTGCTGGGACTACACGCATGAGCCACTGCACCCAGCGCTCTCTATTACTTCTTATAACTGCATGTGAATCTACAATTATCTTAAAGTAAAAAAATTTAATTTTAAAAAAAGGCCCTGTAAAACATGATGTCGAAGGTTATTTGTTAATTTAATGATTAGAATGCATAAATCATCTCAATTTGTATAACATGCTCTATCTTCAAACTCTTCAATCCTTGGTCTTTTACTGACAACACTATGGTAGGTAGGTAGGTAGATGCTTTTATACTGTGCACTTACAATTTTTCAAGAGAAAACATAGTTATTTGCAAAAGTCTGGATAGACCAGCCATGCATTGATGGTTAGCCCACATTTCAAAGGAATGCCCCAATTTCCACAGTCACCACCGAGTAACATCTCATATTCTTTCTTATCTTCAGGAAAGCCACTAGTGAAAACGTCACGAATGACCGTGATCAACACAGAGAAGACTGCAGTCACAGTCGATATAGGAAGCACCATCAAAACAGTGCAGGGAGTGAATGTGACAATTAACTGCCAGGTTGCAGGTGAGAAATTTGTGTATGTATTTGTTCACATGTTAATGGAGCCCTGTGCTAGGTTGGGGATACAAAGACAAATTAGACGCAAATTTTACTCTCAGGGATATAGTGCTAGTAGGAAAGCCAAAGCATGAACCTCAGTCCCTCTGAAAGTAGAAAGCGCTGCAGAAATTTAGAGGAGGAAAGATTAATTCTGACTGGGACAGGTAGGTAAAATTGATCTTTTTATGTGTATGTTTTTCTTTAATCTTAGCCTTCCATACAGATAGAATGTGAACATGCAAAGATGGGGGCAAGAAGTTCCAAGTGGACAAAGGAGAGTGATAAATTCATGGAAGTAGAAAATCCTCTAGGCTGTAGAGAGAACAGTGTGAGCTTTAGTCTGGGTGGAGCCCAGAGTGCAGAAGTGCAGGTGGGAAGTGACGTTAAAGAGCCATGCTTCCAAAAGCAAAGCATTGAAGAGAATGGATTGAAAAAGGGAAATACTAGGACAGAAAGGCCAGGTAAGACCCATCACTGTCATTTAGAGGAGAGGTCATGGAAGCCTGAACTCAGGGCAGTGGGAATGGGAAGGTAAGGACTGGATGGATATGAGAAAGACAGCAAGAGGTAAGGCCAATAGCAGCCTGGAGCTTGCTCGGATCAGAAGTGGGCAGGAGTTATTAAAGAAGATAGCCAGTGGAATTCTGATAAAGGCATTGCCCTCAGGTGGGCCTTGCATACTCAGAGGCCAGTGGGGACCACGAAGGCACAGGGAAGCAAGGAGTAGTAGACAATAGGGGGTGGTAATATGCTGTGTATAAAAATATTTACCTTCAATTAAAAGACAGAAAACACCTACATATAGCAGATGAGGCCCAGCTACTATTTTTCCCTTCCTGTAGACCACTCATTTGTGATGTGTACCCTAGGGGTTTCACTGCCACAACGGGATGAAGAAATGAATGGTTCTTGTACCATTGGACAGCTAGTGTTCTGATTGCTGTCCTCATCAGATATACCACACAGTGGCATGGCCACGCCAAACCCACGTTCCCCAATCATACCCTATGGGCAGAGTAGACAGGCTGTGGCACCCCATGCTTTGGTGGTTTCTTCATCTTAGATCTTCATCATCTGAAGGTTTACCTCACTTTGTTACTTATAAGACCAGAAAATCCATTTTAGAGTAAGTAGGAGGAATATCTTAACCTAGGACTTACTGTTTCCAAATAATAGCCAAGTCTGATTTTCTCTGAAATATTCTGATAGCTTTAGGATATCTGAAATATGGCCAGACCTGGTGGCTCACACCTGTAATCCCAGCACTTTGGGAAGCTGAGGTGGGCAGATCACTTGAGCCCTGGAGTTGAAGACCAGCCGAGGCAACATGGCAAAACCTTGTCTCTACAAAAAATACAAAAATTAGCCAGGTGTGATGGCGCATGCCTGTAGTCTCAGCTACTAGGGAGGCTGAGATGGGAGGATCGTTTGAGCCCAGAGGTCAAGGCTGCAGTGAGCCATCGGCATGCCACAGCACTGCAGCCTGGGTGACAGAGCGAGAACCCTGTCTCAAAAAAAAATTAGGATATCTGAAATGTAAATCTATCTTTGTAAATGTGCATTAGCTTCGCCTTTGTAAAGTGTCTCATGGCCTTTGTGATGCTTCCCTTCCAGCCTCATCAGTGAAATCTAGAACCAAGTCCCTTCAGTCCCTGTACTCCTAGATAGATAGTAAGACAAAACCCCTGACAGGGACTGGCATGAATGAGCTACCCCTCTCTGCAGGGATTAATGGTGGTGCCAGTAGGGCCCTTTCTGCAGAACCATCACCCCCCAACACACACCTGATCACTATGGACACATGCTTTGGTGAGGAAACACTGGTGATATGATGGATCATGTTGTATATCTTCTTGAGAGGTGGAACTGGTAGGAGTAAAAGAATAGGGGAGGGGCCAGGTGCGGGGACTCACACATGTAATCACAGCACTTTGGCGGGCCGAGGTGGGTGGATCACCTGAGGTCAGGAGTTCGAGACCATCCTGGCCAACATGGTGAAACCCCATCTCTACCAAATACAAAAATTAGCCGGGTGTGGTGGCAAGTGCCTGTAATCCCAGCTACTCAGGAGGCTGAGGCAGGAGAGTCACTTGAACCTAGGAGCAGAGTTTGCAGTGAGCTGAGATCGAACCACTGCACTCCAGCCTGGGCAATAGAGCAAGACTCTGTCTCAAAAAAAAAAAATAGGGGAGGAAAGGGCAGCAAAACAAGGAAATGGGCATTTAAAGGAGATTGAGAGAACCAGAATCTGGTTGAGGAAGCATTTACACTGGGGAGCCTACGACATTAAAACAAGCTTTGGTCACTCTTCCGTGTCACCTAGGGCCCTCTCTCTGGGACTTCATCCAGAGGCTCACTTGATAACCTTATAGTGAGAACCTAGGTGGTTATACCTAGTTTTCCCTGGCTGTGGCATTGCAGTCTTTATTTTTGTTTTTACCCATCAAACCATCTGTATTAATGCTGATTAACTAAAATAAATATTTGTATATTTGTCATTATTCCTTTTGTTAAACAAGATACTCATTCAAAGTAGGTGGGAAAGAGCCTGCTTTTAATTACACAGTAAATTAGCTGGACAAGGAAATCATCTGTGAGCTTAGTCTCCAGTTAAAATACTGACAGCTATAATGCTAAATGCCAAATGGCAGAGGACTGCTTTTACTTTGCTGCTGTAAGTGGCTCTTATGGCTCTTTCCTTACTCTTGGACATCTCTATCCCATTCCTAGTCAGGCAGCTTAGTGACCTCCTGATTGGTTAGGTGGGATTCTCTGAGCACCAATAACACTGCCAGTAGCTAATACTCTAGCTTGAGAATTTGCCACCCAGACTCTGATAATAGACAGGGAAGTGGGACTCCATCAGGGCCTCCTTAAAGAAGTATTTTATGTCAAATTCATTCATGTTATTCATTTGGCAGTTTTTTATGGAATATTTAATCCAACTTAGATCAGATTTCTCCTAATCCAAGGAGCCACAGATAAACAAGATACAATTTTCAGGAAGCTCACAGTCTGGGAAGGAGAAAAGTTATGAAATATGTAATGATAATACAATGTGATATTCAGATACAGTTGTTTTCTTATTATAAAATATTAAAGTACTAAAGAAATTTTAGAAAACACAGAAAAATTCAGGAGGCCAAAAAGGAAAGAAAACAGCTGGTTCAAAGTCGTTCTCTCCAAACTCAACCACAGCTGACATTTTATTATATTTCCTTAATCATTCCCTTTTATCCTGCTTTATTTCCTCTCAGTAATAAATATTTGTCTGTATCATAAGCATAATTTTAATGGCTATATAATAGCCTATGTTAAGAATATTATGTAATTTACCTAGACTGACTCACATGTTTGAATTGTTAGCAATTTTTCATTAAACAACTTTTTGCATACATGTGCTTTCAGCTTATAAAGTACAGCCTCACACATTCTTCCCAGTCCTGAAGCATCAACAGCATTAGGCAATGAGTATGATAGGTTTTTTCTTGAAAAATGACCTAATTGACTGTATTACTCCCATGCTTGTTCTTTATTCCTTCTCTGAAGAGGTCAGAAAACTGAGTCGGCAATAAAGGATCAGGGGAAGAAGCAGTGTTTCAGTAAATAGGAACAGAATGTGCAAAGGGCCTGAGGTAGAAAGAGCATGCTGCATTTAAAGAATTAAAATCTGGCTGGTGGTGTGGCTATAATATCAAGAGCAAAGAAGAAAGTAGCATATGAGGCTGAGGAGGTATGGGTAGGCAGGGGCTAGATCTTACATGTTCTCATAGATTATGGTACAGTTTAGGTTTTTCTCCTAAAAACAAAGGAAGCATTTGAAGGACTTACTTAGGAGATAAAATCAGCAGGACTAGGGATGCACAGATAGTTCAAGAGTCAGTGATGGGTGGTGTATTAGGATAGATTAGACTCTGGTATCAAGTAGATGCCCAAATGTATAATGACTCAAACACAATAGAAGTTTTATTTTTGCTTAGCTAAGTGCCCAAAGAGTACAACTGGTCATCTGGAGAGGATCTGTCCCCACAGTGTCATTCGGGGTCACAGGATGCTGGTTGCTCTGTCATCTGAAACATATGCCTTCCAAGGCCTCCCTAGGGGTTACCTCTATCCTATCAACCAGGAGAGGGGAAAACAGAATATGGGGGATGGTTGAGAAGGTTTTTAAGGGCGACACCTGGAAGGAGCACACATTAAGACTTTTCACATGCCTTTAGTCACATGGCCACGCGCAACTACAAAGGATGCTGGGGAAGGTAGACTCACTGGGTACTCAGGAAAAAGAGGGAAACTGGTTTTGTGAACAGCTATCATTGTCTGCCACAGTCAGTATGGAGAAAAGTGGAAGGCTGGAAACCTTCTTTCCAGACTGCCATGGTTCTTTAGAATAACTGACAAGGCTGACAGTTGAGTTACTGTATCCTTTCTCTTTTCTTTCCCTAAGCCACTCTACCTCCACACCTCCTAGGAAGCTTCTAGAATTTCCCATGTAAAGGTGTACCTTTGAGTGGACACCCCACCTTGAGACGCTGACACACCACCGTGGTGCAGGCAGCCTTCCAAATATAGTAAGAGATCCAATTAACAAGAATACCCTGTCTGGGATTTTTTTTAAAAAGAATATTATAGCATCACCCTACCTGGCATCTCCGTGGACATCAAAGGCACTGAACCTTGTAATCATATTAAGTTACCACCCATTATGTCTAAGTTCTTTTACTGATCCTTTCAAGCAGCAGGGAGAGCATGGTGCTGTTGAAAAGATATACCACAGGGGAAAATGTAAACATGGGTTCTTTTCCTCCCCGAGTTTAAGATCCAAATAATACCAAGGAGGTTAGCATGTGGAGCCTATCCAAGTAGCTGGTCCACAACAACATAGCTCTTGGATTTTGTTCTGTGGTAGAGCACATTTTCT
Source organism: Theropithecus gelada (assembly GCF_003255815.1). Taxonomy (NCBI): domain Eukaryota; kingdom Metazoa; phylum Chordata; class Mammalia; order Primates; family Cercopithecidae; genus Theropithecus; species Theropithecus gelada. The sequence goes on along the minus strand of NC_037683.1, from coordinate 62,835,880 downwards.
GTCATTTTCAGGTGTTTCTTTTTGTGGCATTTGCTGTCACACCATAGCAGGCTAGAAAAGATCATCTCCCACAACCTGACCAAGCTTCTCAACAAGAAAGAGCTAACAAAGCCAGAACACATGGATTCTGGAACCTCTCTCCTGACAACAGCTTGGTTTTACAAACACAGCAGAAACATTAATTCTGAAAGTAGAAAGGAATTAAGCATTTGACAGTTCAGAAATAGTAAAGCAGCAGTTCAGATTTTCTCTCAAGAGTCAGGCTAGTATAATGACAGGCGGTGTACACTTGTTAAGATGGGGACTGTTGGCACTAAAGGTATCTCAGTTTGAATCCCTACCCTGGCACTGGTGGGTTACTGATTGGCTGTAGGGTAGGGAATTCGGGGGAACAGGAACTCTGCCACCATGTAATCGTTCAGGCATCCAAACAAATGTGACCTTAGGCAGATTTCTTAATCTCTATGAGACCCTTTTTCTCATAAAATGGAGTTACTAAATAGTACCTGCTTCACAGGATCATTGTGAAAAATAAGTGATTGTGTTTCTAAAATGTTTGGCTTACAGCAAATGTTCAGTCAATGTTATTTCTCCCTTTAATACACTCAGGATACGTTTGCATGGCTCAGTACACTCCAATGTTGAGGTATTCTGAACGTCAGTATTAAGCATATGTATCACTACCTTTTCAAGGGACTCTGTGGAGCATTCAAGGGCTGGTAAAGTTTTCTAAAGCATCATTGTCATCTCTTGAGAGAAAAAGAAAAAAAAAACTTTATAACACCTCAATTATTGTTTTCTCTTTCCTCATTCTACATGTGTAATGTCAGAGCCAGTTATGGAAGGACTGGCTGTCACTCCAAGGTGTCTTTGTAATATCATTCTCTGCCTAAGGCCCACAATTCGAGGCAGGAAATCCTCAAAATGTGGCACCAGCAACAGTACCTACATCGGCAAACTCATAATGCAGATCTGTGCATGAATGAATCTGCGAGAGGTTGCCAGTAGACTGAAGAATGATTCCCACTTAATTTCTCTTCCCTTGGGACTACTGTCACGTCCACAGTTCCAGGTTTACAGAAACTGGAGCTTTCTTCCTCCACCCTGCTATTCTGAACATTTCCACTTCTCCCATGAAGCCCCCTACTGTCACTAGAGGAATTCCGCCCTTTTGGTTTATATCCAGTCCTGTCCTCTCAAACAAGCACAATTTTAGAGCGGCATGAGACAGACAAACATAAAGGGAATGGAAGAAGCTTGCAAGCAATTCCTGGGGGAGTGAGAAATAGCTCCCAGGTCTCTCTCCATCCCTGGGTTCTCTCCCTTCTGCCTCTGTTCCACCCTCCCTCCTCCCCTCTGTCACTCTCACTCTCATATTCTTTCCCCCTGAGTCTCTGTGTTTGCTGCCCACAGCCCTCCTCAAAGGAAGATGCAGGCAGTAAGTGCTGCATGGAGCAATGTGAGGGAAAGAGGATGAATATTGGTAGAAAACGGTTTGCAGGGCTGGCATGGTGGCTTGTGCCTGTAATCCCAACACTTTTGGAGGCCAAGGCAGGTGGATCATCTGAGGTCAGGATTTCGAGACCAGCCTGGCCAACATGGCAAAACCATGTCTCCACTAAAAATATAAAAATTAGCCAGGCGTGATGGTGCACACCTGTAATTCCAGCTAACTCCAGAGGCTGAGGCAGGAGAATCACTGGAACTCAGGAGGCGGAGGCCGCAGTGAGCCAAAATCATGCCACTGTACTCCAGCCTAGGTGACAGAGCAAGACTCTATCTCAATAATAAAATAAAATAAAATAAAATTGTTTGCAGGACTTCATTTTTCCTTGTTCTTTCAGGAGAAAAATAACTAAAAGTGCTTTTCTTTAACTTACTTCTGAGGCTTTCTCCTGAATGCTGTGGATCTTTTTTTTTTTTTTTTTAAATGGGAAAAAACTAAGCTCAGGGCCCAAAGTCCAAGCTGGCATGGACAGGCATCATGATGCTCTTGCTCTCCCTAGTGGTGCTGTAATGAAAAATCAGCTGTTTCACCCTCACCTGTGTCTTTTCTCCAGGTATCTTTAGAGATGATGCCAACCTGGCCCCTCTTATGCACTTGAGCATCAAGTATCCTACTGCTAGAGCCAGATTCATGTGTGCCTCTCTCTGATGTGACAAGGCTGTGGTATCCAAGTCTCCACCTGCTTTCGTAGCCCTGCCTCTCTTTCTCTAGCCACTTTCAAGGACACGTAACAGATACACAGGCAACTCCTTGAACACTCTGCATCCTCAACAGAAGGCTAGCCATTAAGGGCAAACTGCCCTTACCCCAAAGGCAAAAACCAGCCCCAGCTCAGGGAAAACACTAGATCACTAGACTAAGGTCTGGCTCCTTGGCCATTTCTGGCTTTGACCCCCATTTCCCAGGACTTGATACTTCTTCCCCCCCCCCCCCGCCCCCGCCGAGACAGAGTCTTGTTCTGTCCCCCAGGCTGGAGTGCAGTGATGTGATCTTGGCTCACTGCAACCTCTGCCTCCCAAGTTCAAGTGATTCTCCTGCCTCAGCCTCCTGTGTAGCTGGGATTACAGTTGCCCACCACCACGCCCAGCTAATTTTTGTATTTTTAGTAGAGACGGGGTTTCACCATGTTGGTCAGGCTGGTCTCAAATTCCTGATCTTGTGATCCATCTGCCTCAGTCTCCCAAAGTGCTGGGATTACAGGCGTGAGCCACCGTGCCCCGCCAGGACTTTACACTTTAAGCATGCCCTGGATACATGCCAGTAAGTTCTATAAGTAAACTGTGTGAGCTGGGTCAGCAGGCTGAGGTGTGCTTTCCGCTCCCTAGAGACCTGTGAATCTGTGCCACACACTTTCAGTCTCTCAACACACCCAGAGCCTGGCCTCCTATAGGATCCTCCTAAAACAGCATGTAGGAAGGCTCATCCTAAACCCCCAGGGCCTGTTTTCCACCATGTCAACCACAAGGAAACTTCCTGAGGAATTCACAGGTTCCCTCAGAGCACAGAGCCTGGCTTCCAAAGACAGAACTCATCCCAAGTCAGCAGATGATGTCCCCATCTCTCTCACAGAAAATAAACTTGGATTGTGGAAAGAGTTGAGCACTTTCCTTTTGTCCTTTTCCTGTGGTTCTACTGATACTACCATTTCATGTTCTCTTGCTCTGAGAAGATATGTAGGCTTCCAAAAATACAAGCATGTTTTCTACATAGAGTGTGAACTCCAGTAACAATCTAGCAGCTTCCATTCATCTAGTTCATACATATATTTTAACGTCGTATAGCTTTTCACTTTTTATTAAAATATATCTATACAGAAAAGTACACGTATCATAAAGGTACCAAGTGAACACTCCCCACCAGACCAGCCTCAGGTCAAGACACAGAGCATCGCCAGTGGCCAAGCCCCTTGTCCCGTTTCTCAGTCACAACCCCTCCCCGTTCATTCCATTGACTGACTAACAGCGTAGATTAATGTTACCGGGTTTTGGTTTTTTACTTACAGAAAGGAAATTATACAGTATATTCTCTTGTGTCTGGCATCTCTTACTCAACATTATGTTCGTTTCATGTAGTTTCATTTTCACTGGTGTATACGTTTGGTTCTCATGTTTTTCAAATACGTTTTCTCCAAAGAATTTGGGTACTCTCCTTCCACCTTGGCAAGCCCCCCGCCAGTTGTCTGTTTCCTGGCCTCCCTCTTCCTGCTTCATCACTGTAGGTTTAAAAGGCAAAAGTTACGGAGACAACTGATATTTTTATCTTGTATCAGCATTTATTCTGATTCTTTGGTCAGCCTGAAGTCTATATCCTCATCCTACCAGGCTCTGGGCATTATTTAGTTTGGCTAAAGCATGGTAGAAGATGCCGCTGTAGAGCAGCCCCAGGGAAGAGGGATTCAAGAAGCTATAAATGCTATAAATGCCTCTGGGCTCATCTGAATGTGTTTGACTGATGAGTTTATTTGTTTTTTTTGTTTTTTTTTCCTTCTTCCTAGGAGTGCCTGAAGCTGAAGTCACTTGGTTCAGGAATAAAAGCAAACTGGGCTCCCCCCACCATCTGCACGAAGGCTCCTTGCTGCTCACGAACGTGTCGTCCTCGGATCAGGGCCTGTACTCCTGCAGGGCAGCCAATCTTCATGGAGAGCTGACTGAGAGCACCCAGCTGCTGATCCTAGGTAAACACTTCAAAGCTGGTTGCCTCTGCTGCACCCTGTTGGGGGAGACTATCGAACCCACCCTCTACCTCCTTTGTGCCCTAATCCAATTAAGGACATAAAAGGTAAAATCGGTATCCCTTGGTTTCTTCCCAATGTAGGGCCTTTTGATAGAACACAGACTTTGAGCCCAAACAAAAGCTTGAACCCTGGCTCTACCATTTACTAACTGTCTGGCACTGGGCAAGTTACCTCACTCTGCTAAGCCTTAGATACTGGTCTCTATGTGGAGACTCCAGACACGAGGACTGCAAGGGGAGAACAGGTATCTCAAACAGAGATAACTGAATTAAAACAATTATCCTTAACTCTTCCTGCATTAAGGACTTCTTTGAGAATCAGATAAAAACTATGGATTCCTCCTTCGAGAAAAATTCATACATGTAAAATGTTTCATATAATTCCAGAAGCTTATGGTCTGGTCTACCTAAAGTCTCCACATGCACCCCTAAACATAAGAACCCCTGATTAAAGAGTCTGGCATGGCTCCTGGTATAAAATGGGTGTTAAAAGTAACAATTGCTGGGACACCATCCACAATCTGATTATTGCCCAGTTCTGGACTCAGCCATGTTGCAAGCTATAACCATTTTTGCCCCCTGGACTAGGGATACCCTGCTGTTCTTCCCCACTGAGTCTGAGTGCTAGGGAGATAAAATTTTCAAAAAAAGGAAAAACTTATTTTTGGCTTTCTCAAAAAACAGAGCAATTATTAAAGCACTTAGGCTCTAATTATGCGCTTTCTCACCTACAGAAAGCTGTCATTCTAAGGAAAAAAAGGAAAGATGAAAGAAATAATAATTCATGCCACACATATATGCATACACATACATTACAAACTTCCTCAGGGAAAAATATTTAAACTTTACACTTCTGTTTTCACACCCAGAGTTGAAGATATACCAACCCATAGGTCCTTGTAGACCCTGCCCACTCAGATTTCAGAGAGGCCCAAACGGGTTTTCATCTCACTGGTGGCTGCATAAACCTCCAGCCATCTTAGGAAGCCACAGAAAATTGGCTCAGAGAAAGATGTCATTTGTTTTGCACTGGGTTTCATCCAACTGAGCTGCTAGTCTGGAGCCCAGAGCCCAGGGAATATTGCCCCACACTGAGTTATGGTGCTTACCAGTAAGATTTTTCTCCCTAATAATCCTTCTTTGTTGCCTCTGCTAACAGAGATGGAAGTCTAAGATGTAAGGCTGCTACTGTGACTTTGCCAATGAAGTGTGCATGTTCTGTAGGCAGGTGCTTACTGCATTCCAACTGTAATACAGTATAACAGTGAATATGGTGTTTGAAGAGCAAAACATCTTCCCCATTTCATCATACTTAATGGGGAAAAAAAATCACTGTCAAGACTCTTAAGTTTAAGGCTTTTCTTGATCACAGTTATTGGTTTATTAATGAAAGTTTGTTAGCTTTTAATAGGTACTTTATGACCATCAGAGCAATGTCTCTTTTAATCCGCAAAAATGTAGCTTAATTTTTAAAGGGGGAATTTTGTGGATGAAGCTGAGATTTCACCCCAAGTTCTGTGACTTAACCTGTACCATGAGGACTTGAAGTGTAGTAAGGCAGACTTTCATCCATGTATCCAAATAGTCCATTGGACAGTTATTCATTAAGTGTTGCCATTTAATGTTGCTGACATTAAGTTCCATGTCACCTGGACACTGGTAAAGTTTTAGGAGAAATATAAGTGGTGGCCTCTACCCCTGGAGAATTTACTGGGAATTTACTGGGAATTCCCAGTTTTCCTGGGAAGAGCAAATGGACATGCACTGGAGAGGAAAATTACTGTCAAAGCTGTCGGGACATTAGGAGGGGCCAACATTTGGTCCAAAAAGAGCTGATTGTTTTGAGGATGGAAAGTAGCCCCCACTTTTTGCTCTTACTAAATAAGTAAAGGTTTCATGAGTTTCAAGAAGAAATATTGAGGAGGAGAGAAGGATACTTTGAGTAAACTTCCACCATCAGTTCCTAAAATCATGGTATTCCAGAGTAGACAGAGATCTTGGAAAGGAACCTCATTTTGTAGATGAGAAAACAAGGCTCTGAGGATTTAAATGATCTAATTATTGAATGACACAGCCATGGCTCAAACTGAGGGTTCCTGAACCCAGGCATGACGTTTTTCTCTATGCCATATGAAAAGGGTTCTTTTTAAGCTATATTTTATATGTCTATATATATATATCTATATATATAGAGAGAGAGAGAGAGATATATGTAATCTCAAGTTCATTGTTTTTTCTATAGAATGGTCTTTGTCAGTCAAAGGCAGAAAGACTGAAGGTATGTTTTTCAAGTAGACTCAGGCACCATCATGTCTTATTAATTCACCAGCCCTAACAAGTGCCTTACAAGGTGCCAGGCACGTATTAGGGCCCTTGCAGAATGCTGTTGAAATGACCATCCATTTCAAGAGCAGTACTCCTGGGCTGCTGCTTCCATTCCAACAAGCGCTCTGGAGAAAAAGGTGGGAGCTGGCCTTGGGAGTGTAAACTGCAGTTCTTCAGGAGATGCAGGAAGAGGGGCAAAGGGATCTGCTGCTTTTCCAAGAGAATCTGGCATCACCCCACCGCTAAGTTCAGCGGGTGCTTGCCTCTTTATATGTCCAGCAGAAATGATAAGCCAGTATATATTTCCCATTTTAGTCACTTTTAGCATTGATTAACTGGGACCTCTGATGACCTCAGCGCTGATTCCTTGTATGATTCTGAGTGTTGAAGCATAGCATAGCAACATTCTCCCCTCTGCTTTATCTAGGTCCTGCTTAGGCATTAAAATCTAAACCACAAAGCAAATTAACTTACCGACTTCACATCTTCATCTTTTGCTTCATAGAAAAAGGTCCTTTTAAATAAGAAATTCCTGTGGTGTTTCTTTATCTGTGCAGACAATAACAAAGTGCCTCACTCTAAAGACTGTTACTAGGGCTAAATGAAAAATGGACTGAAATATATTTAGCACAGAACTTGGCATAGTAAATGCTACAATTTGCTTTTTAAAAAAAGTGTCTTTATGATATAGTTTAACTTATCTACAAATGTATAGGTACCCAGTAGTCTAAAGTGAGAAACCCCTGAACTTTGTATGCCTGCTTCTTCTTACTGACCTTAATATTTCAGGCATCAAATACCTGTATTAAGTTTGAAATTCTGACTCACCTTGATAGGGATTCCTCTATAGGAAAAATGATGTTAAAAGGCAACAACAGTAATGTCTATCTTACATACACGCACACATGTGCACATACATGCATACCCACCTCTTCCTCTTCCCTTGACACAGCCTTGTGCTTTAACCTGCCTGATCCACCCTCTGCCTTCTCACAGATCCCCCTCAAGTCCCCACACAGTTGGAAGACATCAGGGCCTTGCTCGCAGCCACTGGACCGAACCTTCCTTCAGTGCTGACGTCTCCTCTGGGAACACAGCTGGTCCTGGATCCTGGGAATTCTGTTCTCCTTGGTGAGTCTAACCCTTGGAAACATTGGGCAGAAATCCAGGACTGGACAGGATTTATGGATGGGTGACTGCTTGCAGGTGGGAGGGAGGCAGCAGTGGGGGGTGGCCAACAGGAAATCACTAAATTGCCTACAGAATCCAGACTCACCAGTGGAAACTTGGCTGACTTTCCATATGAGGTGAATGCAGTTGTTAGTCTGGACTCTATGGCTTGTCTAGATTCCAGTATGGCTCCTTTCTGAATCCTCTTGGGTTGATGCCATCTCTTGAAACTTTGAGAGAACTACAGCAGTAAAGAACAGCTCCTATATCTCCTCTCCTCTTGCTATATTCCCCAGTACTCCTCCATTATCCCCTCCCACCTAAACTAGAGCAATAATCAACTTTCGAGGAGGAAGTCAAATATCAGCACCCTCCAAAAGGAAGACTATACTATTTAGACCAGCTTTCCGTAGATATAGCCTAAAGCCAACCCAGATAGACTCCTTAAGGCAAGTGCTGAATTAATTTCACCAAGTACAACCTCCCTGTCATCTAGTGTTGGAAACCTTCACCAAGTTATTTCCCACATGGGTAGTGCCCTCTGATAGCAAGGAGTTGTACGAGGGCATTCAAGTCCTGGGCCCCCACACCAGAATCATGGAGATGCCAGAAAAAGCTTCACACATGACCTCTGGAGAGGGACAAGGTGGAAGAGAAGAATTCTTCTGCCTTCAAAAGGCCTGAGTGGGGAAAAACAGACCCATACACGTGCAGAGACAGGGAATATATGAGAAGTTTCTGTACCTTTCTCTTGTGCTGTGAAACTAAGATCTAAAACTCCTCTTTAAAATAAAACAAAGAGCCAAGGCCTACAAAGTGGTGAAAATCTTCATACTAACTCTATGTGATCCCAAATGTTGACAATAATAGCTAGAATTATTCCTGTGGCTCAAAATGTAAAGCTTCTATATTCTTTTATCTAGCAAGGAACAGGAGGCCAGTGAGTTCCCAGTCATACTGTGATGACTTATCAACATGGCCACAGGGGCCTGTTACCTTTAGGATGAGAGCACAGAAAGATGACCTTCAATTTTCGTTTTCATCTGAAACTCGCAAAGAATCTTCATAGCTTATCAGCATATGGAAAAATCTGATTTCTCTATTTTTGACTTGAGTAAAAATAAGACAGGGAAAGTAACAGGTAGCCCTATTCTGTTGCCCATGATTTATACAAGTTTGGCACTGAGCTTTTCTGTATCATGTTGATCAGAATTAACAGAAGTTTCAAAATTGCATATTGCCTCTGGCTTACAAATAGTAAACTTATTCCAAATGAAATGCGGATTGTGAACTTCTTTATTTTAGACTCATCACTGTGAGAAGCTCTCATAACTGTTCATCACAGCCCAGTCACAAGCAGGGTGTGCAGCAATTGTTTCTTTTCAACTTCAATAACTCTTTTGGATCACTCAGGTGCCATTTAGCATGCTGGAAAAGTTAACCTGTTCATATTTTTACATGATAGCTTTACTTTCATTCTCCCTTCTTTTGGAATAACATTTTGTTTTATTTTAGCCATGGGCAATAAGAATTTATTGTACTTTATGTTGCCACAATCCATTGCTAGTTTATGGTGCTTTGTTACCTTAGCCTGGTATTTAAATCCAGCAGTTAAGAGACACCTTAAAATCCCAGTCCACATCCAGACTGCTCCATTTGAATGAGACAGTGAGTCAGTATTCATAAAGTCCCTGAATGTAACTGCCTGAACCAAATGGAGTTGAATGGTGAATGTCAGTGTCATGCCAGCACTATAGGACTAGGAGATTCACGTGGAATTGTGGAGATAAATGAGACAATGATGTCAAGTATCAGGACTCTGAGAAGTAGGTTGACACAGACAGAGCCTCATTATGATGATTTGGAGCTGAGCACTGCAGAATAGGTGGGATTCAAATAGGCAGAAAGGAAGAGAAATACGCACTCAAGGTGAGGAAGATTCTATGAGCCCCAAGATGAAAAATGTGCGAGATATGTATCAGATGTCTGTACAGAAACAGTTGTAAAACACCACTGCTTTACAACTGATGACAGGCAGCTAAACTAAGATCGAAACTAGGCCATAAAAATGAACAAGCCTCAGCCACAGTTTGTCCATTCAGATTTGGCTCAGACCTTCACCCCAACAATCCTAATGCCCTCCATCCATCCTGAACTTCCCCCTCATCCTGCTCTGTTAGTCCAGTTGCTTCCATCTGGACAGGCTCCCATCCCTGACTCCTATAGGGTGGCCCTTTCAGACCACAGTGTGTGCTCTGGGTATGAGAAATAAGCCAGAGGGACTGGAGAGAAGGTTTTGTGTAGGGTTGCTGAGAAATTAACATCAAATTGTGGAGGCCTTGAATATAAAATGAAGGAAGTAGATGTACTACATGGGGAATGGGAACAAATCTTTAGGGGGTTTTTAAAAAGGAGAATGACATACTAAAAGTAATGTATGAGAAGAATTAATCTAATATTCTGTAGGAATCATCAATAGTGGGAGAAATGTAATTTTAAAAAAGCCCTATTTTGAGGATAACAGATATTCTAGACCAAGGTGGAAATACATGGCAAAGATACTGTTAATCACTCCTCCCACAGCCAAGACATCCCTAATGAATCATGACATTCTTTTTCACTCAGCCCAGGCACTGCCTTGGAATTCATTTTAACATTCTTACCAAGCCTGGTGGTAGTTGATATATACAGGATGAAAGCCATTCACCTGCCCTATTGTAGCCAGTGAGTGGTGAGATACCACTGCATGTTTCCTCTATGTATGAGGTCAGCTGGCTGTAACAGTCTTACAGATCTTCATGGTTCTGTGGCACAGGAACAGTAACTCATAGACCCTGATTTTCATGTTTCCCAGCAGTAAGGGTAGAAGGGAGAGTTGGAGTTTTTTAAGCCATGTATCAGAGCTCATTCTTCTTCATTAAGTCTGGAGTGTTGAGATCCTCACTAGGTGAGACTATTCCAGAACTGGCTATTTTAGTTATCAAACACCCTGGCATTAATTTCACCTCAAGCCACTGCTACAACTCTCCAAAAGGAATGTTGCCTCAGCAACACATGCACAGGCCCACCTGGGCCTCACTTTTCCATAACTATAAAAATGAAAACTTGAGACTAGCAAGTGCTTGTTGCTCTCACACTCTTGACCATATGGCTTAGACATAGAAATGCCCAGTAGAGGCTCGGCCATGCCGAGTGGACGCAACCTAACTGGACCCATTGTCCTAGGCAAAACAGGTGCTAATTTTTTTATCCTTGTTTGCAACTATTCTTTTTGCAGGGAGGCCAAAACTGTGCCGATTGCTCTGGAGGGCAAGGCTGGTGGTCATGCCATCGCTTTTTGGTGGTCCAGACCCAAGCAGTACCCCACAGGGCTCCAATTATAGAGCAGCAGCATTTCAGGCCTCCCTGCAGCACCAAAACCTTTTTGCAGACTTCTGCTAAATATTTCTTTTGGCCACTAAGACCTAAAAGTAATATTTCTCACAGTATCATTTATAGGGCATTAGCATTGATATTTTTTGAAAAGTAACTTTTATTGGAGTTTTTATTATGAGAGTAATACATCTTCATTTTAGAACAATGAATTAGAGAGAAGCAGAAGGAAGACAATGAAAATTATCTACAAATACCTAACTCAGAGATAATTCATTCAAATACCTTCTTCATAGACATTAATATACATATTATACATATCTTTTGCCTAAAATGAAATATACTCTATATATTGATGGTAACTTTTTTCACTTAATGGTATGTAACAGCTTTCCATGTCTCCAAATAGTCTTCTACAATTTCATTTTTAATGGCTGCATTGGTAGGAGGTACTATATCTTATTCAACACATTCTCTAATGTTTTAGGTTCTTTACAATATTTTGCTATTATATCAAAATAGATATAAATATTTTTATTTCTAAGTCCTTGTGTGCACCGCTATTTACTTAGGATCAATTCCTAGAAGTGAAATTGTTGTATCAAAAGCATTGAATATTTTAGATTTTTGTTGTATGTTGTCAAATTGCCCTCCAACAAAGTTTTACCGATTTTATATGCCCACCAGCACTGTATGAGAGTTCCCATTTCCCCAAAATGTTGCCAAGACTACATATGACCAAGAGTTTTTACATTTACTATTTTAATTGGTGAATATACAATAGTATAAAATACAATATGAAAAATGGTATAAATGCATATATAATTTTGTTTTTATTATGTTTATCATTTATATTCATTTATGAATTGCCTATTCAAGTCCTTTGATAGTTTTTTGATATTTCTCTTTTTTTTTTTTTACCTTTTAAGTTCAGGAGTGCATGTGCAGGTTTGTTACACAGGTAAACTGTGTCATGGGGGCTTGTTATGCAGATTATTTCATCACCCAGGTATAAAGCCTAGTACCCATTAGTTATTTTTCCTGATCCTCTCCCTGATCCCACCCTCCACTCTCTGAAAGGCCCCAGTGTGTGGTTTGTTCCTCTCTATGTGTCCCTGTGCTCTCATTTGGCTCCCACTTAATAAGTGAGAACATGAGGTACGTGGTTTTCTGTTCCTGCATTAGTTTGCTAAGGATAATAGTCTCCATCTGTATCCATGTCCTTGCAAAGGACATGATCTCATTCTTTCTTATGGCTGCACAGTATTCCATGGTGTATATGTACCACATTTTCTTTATCCAGTCTATCATTGATGGACATTTAGGTTGATTTCATGTCTTAGTCATTGTGAATTGTGCTGCAGTGAACATATGTGTGCATGTGTCTTTATAATAGAATGATTTATATTCCTTTGGGATACCCAATAATGGGATTGCTGGGTTAAATGATATTTCTGTCTTTAGGTCTTTGAGGAATTGCCACACTGTCTTCCACAATAGTTGAACTAATTTACACTCCCAGCAACAGTGCATAAGCATTTCATTTTCTCTACAACCTTGCCAGCATCTGTTGTTTTTTGACTTTTTAATAATAGCCATTCTAACTGGTGTGAGATGGTATCTCATTGTGGTTTTGATTTGCATTTCTCTAATAATCAGTGATGTTGAGCTTTTCTTCATATGATTGTTGGACACCTCTATGTCTTATTTTGAAAAGTGTCTGTTCACGTCTTTGCCCACTTTTTAATGGGTTTTTGTTTGTTTTTTGTAAATTTAAGTTCCTTATAGATGCTGGATGTTAAGACATTTGTCAGATGTATACTTTGCAAAAATTTTCTCCCATTCTGTAGGCTGTGTTTCCTCTGCTGATAGTTTCTTCTGCTGTGCAGAAGCTCTTTGATTAGATCCTGTTTGCTAGTTTTTGCTTCTGTTGCAATTGCTTTTGGTGTCTTCAACATGAAACCTTTGCCCATGCCTATGACCTGAATGGCAATGCCAAGGTTGTCTTCTAGGGTTTTTGTAGTTTTGGGTTTCACATTTAAGTCTTCAATCCATCTTGAGTTAATTTTTGTATATGGAGTAAGGAAGGGACTCAGTTTTAATCTTCTGTATATGGCTAGCCAGTTATCCCAGCACCATTTGTTAAATAGGGAATCCTTCTCCTATTTCTTGTTTTTGTCAGGTTTATCGAAGATCAGATGGTCGTAGGTATGTGGCCTTATTTCTGGGTTCTCTATTCTGTTTCACTGGCCTATATGTCTGTTTTTGTACCAGCACCATGTTTTTTGGTTACCGTAGCCCTGCAGTATACTTTGAAGTTGGGTAGCGTGATGCCTCTAGCTTTGTTCTTTTTGCTTAGGATTGCTTTAACTATTCAGGCTTTTTTTGGGTTCCATATGAATTTTTAAACAGTTTTTTCTAGTTCTGTGAAAAATGTCATTGATAGTTTAATAGGAATAACATTGACTCTATAAGTTGCTTTAAACAGTATGACCATTTTAACAATGTTGATTCTTCTTATTGATGAGCATGGAATGTTTTTCTATTTGTTTGTGTCATTTCTGATTTCTTTGAGCAGTGTTTTGCAGTTCTCTTTGTGGAGATCTTTCACCTCCTTTATTATTCATTTATAAGATACAAGTACATCTTTATATATTTGACCCATATTTGACAATTTGATAGTTGATATTCAATATATAATACATATTTAAAGTTTAAAATATGTTTTGATATATGTATACACCTGTGAAATCATCACCACAATCAATATAATAAGCATATTTATCAGCCCCCAAAGTTACCTCATACCCTTTGTAATTGTTCCCTCATACCCCTACCCCCACCACCACTGCTCCCACCCTAGGTGACCACTGATCTGATTTATGTCAGGGTAAACTAGATTGCATTTTATAGAATGTTACAGAAAAGGAATAATGCCTTTGTGATATTTGATTTCTTTCACTCAGAAAAATTACTTTGAGATTCATCCATATTGTAACATGGATCAATAGGGTATTTCTATTGCTAATTAGTATTTCATTGTATATACTACAGTTTGTTTAATAATTCACCTGTTCGGAGACGGAATCATTATTTTCAGTTTCTAGTTATTACAAATCTGCTGTGAAATTCATGTATATTCATCTTTGTATGCACACATGGTTTCATTTATCTTGGTTGAACACCTAGGAGTGAAATGACTTGTTCGTATCATAGGTATATATTTAACATTTTAAGAAACAGTCAAACTGTTTTCCAAAGTAGTTGTACTACTTTACATTCCCACCAGCAGTGTAAGAAAGTTCTCAGTTCTCCTTGTCCTCACCAAAACTTACTGTAGTTGGTCTTCTGCATTTTGGACATTCTACTGTGTGTGTAGTGGTTTCTCATTGTGGTTTTAATTTGTATTCCCTTAATAACTAGTAGTGTCAAACATCTATTCATGCGCTTATTTGCCATCCTGATTTCTTCTTCGGTAAAATGTCTGCTCAATTTTTTGGCCCTTTATTTAAAAATTGAGTTGTTTACTTATATCAGATTTTCAGTGTTTTAATATATTTTGAATACAAGTCTTTTAATGAGATATGTGATTTCCAAATACTTTGTCCCAGTCAGCAGCTGTATTTTCATTCTCTTAACAGTGTCTTTCAAAGAATAGAAGATACTAGTTTTGATGAGGTTCAACTTATTCTTTTTTTAATTTTTAAAAATAATTTTAACTTTTACTTTAGCTTCAGGAGGTGCATGTGCAGGTTTGTTACGTGGGTATATTGCAGGATGCTGAGATTTGAGGTATGATTGATCCCATCACCCAGATACTGAACATAGTACCCAATAGTTTTTCAGCTCTTGCCCTGTTCCTTCCTCTCTCATTAGTAGTCCCCAGTGTCTACTGTTGCAATTTTTATGTCTATAAGTACCCAATGTTTAGTTCCCACTTCTAAGTGAGAACATGTGGTATTTGGTTTTCTGTGCCTGCATTAATGTGCTTAGGATAATGACTTTCAGCTGCATCCATGTTGCTGCAAAGGACATGATTTCATTCTCTTTATGGCTGCATAGTATCCTATGGTATATATGTACCACATTTTATTTATCCAATCCACTGTGGATGGGCACCTAGGTTGATTCCATGTCTGTGAATAGTGATGCAATGAACACACAAATGCATGTGTCTTTTTGGTAGAACGATTTATTTTCTTTTGAATACATACTCAGTAATGGGACTGCTGGATTGAATGATAGTTGTGTTTTAAGTTCTTTGAGAAATATCCAAACTCCTATCCACAGTGGCTAAACTAATTTACAGTTCCACCATCAGTATAAAAGCATTTCCTTTTCTCTGCAGCATCACCATCATCTGTTGTTTTTTGATGCTTTAATCGTAGCCATTTTGACTAGTCTGAAATGGTATCTCATTGTCTTCCTTTGAGAAATGTCTGTTCCTGTCTTTTGCCCATTTTTAATGGGGTTACTTCTTTTTTGCCTGCTCAATTTAAGTTCCTTATGGATTCTGAATATTAGACCTCTATTGGATACATAGTTTTTGAATATTTTCTCCCATTCTGTAGGTTGTCTGTTTACTCTGTTGGTAATTGCTTTTGCTGTGCAGAAGCTCTTTAGTTTGATTAGGTCCAACTTGTCAATTTTTTGTTTGGTTTCAATTAGTTTTGAAAACTATTTTTGTTACTGTAGCCCTGTAGTATAATTTGAAGTCAAGTAGCATGTTGCCTCCATCTTTGTTCTTTTTATTTAGGATTACTTTGGCTATTCAGGCTCTTTTTTCGTTGCATATTCATTTTAGAATAGTTTTTTCTAATTCTGTGAAACATGATGTTGATAGTTTGATAATAATAGCATTAAATCTGTAGATTGCCTTGGGCAGTATGGCCATATTAATGATATTGATTCTTCTAATCTATAAGCACGCAATGCTTTTCCATTTATGGAGGTCATCTATGATTTCTTTCAGCATTGTGTTTTATAGTTCTCCTTGTGGAGATCTTTAACCTTCTTGGTCAGATGTATTCTTAGATATTTTATTTTTGTGTATTTTTGTGTTGCTATTGTAAATGGCCTTGCATTCTTGACTGGGCCCTCAGCTTGAAGGTCATTGGTATATAGAAATGTTATGGATATTATTCATTGATTTTATATCCTGAAACTTTACTGAAGTCATTTATCAATTCCAGGAGCCTTTTGGCAGTCTTTAGGGTTTTCTAGATGTATAGTCATATAGTCAGTGAAGAGAGATAGTTTGATTTATTTTCTTATTTGGATGCCTTTTATTTCTTTCTCTGACCTAATGGCTCTGGCTAAGACTTTCCATTTATTCTTTTAGGGCTCATTCTTCTAGTATTGTATTTAAAAAATCTTTGCCTACTCCTGTCTCAAAGATGTCCTCATATTTTCTTCTAGAAGTTTCATAATTCTAACTTTTAAGTTAGGTATATGACTAATTTTTAGTTAGTTTTGTATATGACATGAGCTATATATTGAAGTTTGTTTTTATACATATGGACATCCAACTTATCCACTACAATTGGCTGAAAATACTGTCCTTTCTCCACTGAGTTGCCTTTGCATCCTTCTGGAAAATCAATTGTTCTTATATATGTGGGTATATTTCTAGATTCTCTATTCTATTTCATTGATATGTTTGTCTCTTATACCACATTCTACTTAATGCCCTATAAATCACAAGGTCTGGCTTGTGGAAACAGATAGTGTTCCCTACCCTGTGTGAGCCTCAGACACTGGTACTTCTAATTCTTTTAAGTGGTTCTTCCCCGACTTCACACACACGCCACCAATGTGCATTCTGCTGCATACTCAAGGAGATCCTCTGCAGATTTACAAAAACCACTTGTTTTTGTAAATACAGTTTTACTGTAACACAGCCACACCCATTCATTTACCCAGTTGTTGTCTGTGGCTGCTTTCGTATTACAACAGCAAAGTTGAGTACGTGTGACAGGCACTGCACAGCCCAAAAACCTAAATTATTTCCTATCTGTCCCTTTACAGAAAATGTTTGCCAACCCCTGATCTGGTCCCTCTACCTTATTATTGGAAAGGACACCAAGGTCTTATGGGGGTCTTGACATATTCCCTGTTTCTGAGGATCATATCCTTCCCACCGTATCACCGTGTCCTTCATCCTGTCACTGGCTTAGGCTTTCTCCATAAGGTCAAAGACCCTAAAAGATGCACTGTATTAGCCTGTTTTCATGCCGCCGTTTTCTTCCCAAGACTGGGAAGAAGAAGAGGTTTAATGGACTTACAGTTCCACATGGCTGGGGAGGCCTCACAATCATGGCAGAAGGCAAGGAGGAGCAAGTCACGTCTTACATGGATGGCGGCAGGCAAAGAGAGAGCTTATGCAGGGAAAACTGTCATGTTTAAAACCATCAGATCTCATGAGACCAATTCATTATCACGAGAATAGCATGGGAAAGACCTGCCCCCATGATTCAATCACCTCCCAGCAGATTTCTCCCATGACACATGGGAATTGCAGGAGGTATAATTCAAATGAGATTTGGGTGGGGACACAGCCAAACCATATTACACACACACACACATACAGACACCAAAAAAAAAAAAAAAAAAAAACCTAGAGGAGTAGAAATTGTCCTCAGGAAGGTAGGGAAAGAGAGAAAAGCTCTAAAGAGCCTGGAGTTTCCTCAGAATTACATAGCCTCAGGTGGCTCCAGTTTAAAAAAAAAGGCAACCAGGCTGGGCATGGTGATTCACACCTGTAATCCCAATGTTTTGGGAGGCTGACATGGGAGGATTGCTTGAGGTCAGGAGTTTAAGACCAGCCTGGGCAACACAGCAAGACCTTATCTCTACAAAAAAATTTTTTAAAGTTTAACTAGGCATAGTGTTGCAGGCCTGTAGTTCTAGCTACTTGGGAGGCTGAGGTGTAGTCCTAACTACTTGGGAGGCTGAGGTGGGAGGATCACGTAAGCCCAGGAGGTGGAGGCTGCAAGTGAGCTATAATCACACTGCTGCACTCCAGCCTCGGCAACAAGTGAGATCCTGTCTCTTAAAAAAAAAAAATATATATATATATATATATATGTAATTACATGTGACTTAATAAAATCAGTGCCTTTTTCCAACATCTTATTTAGGTGCTGTTCAAGTATCTTTCAGCATACATTTGGCCCGCCCCCTCTTTTTAGCAACACACTCTCCTTAGTGAGCAAGCTCCCATTCCTCCTTCAGAGGAACTCCTCACAAATCTCCACTAGAGGCTCATGTCAGCCCCACAGAGAGCAAACAGCACCAGCCTTTTCTCATGCCTTGTGATGTACCAAGAGGAGGGAGATTTGGTCAGTCATTCCAACCTGAGTGTACAGAAAGAAGCCTTTCCATGAAAGAATTCACTGTGACTGGCCCTTCTCCGTGGTGGGAGGCTCGAGGGGGCATAGCCAACACACACAGTAGCACCAACATGCTCACCAGGGCGGCAGGCCCATCACAGGCAGAGCCTGCACGGGTGGCAGCTCCACTTCTTAGAGCCCTTCCAGCCCTGCAAAGCCTGGCTGTGAGGCCACAGCCAACACATTGCAGTTGGGCAGTGTTGTTCTGACCACCCAAGACAGACAAGTTACGCATTTTTTCCTCTGCTTATTCCTCTGCTGAGAATTGCAGAACTCAGCTGGCATGAGATGCAGTTCAGACATCCCTGCTAAGAGCGGCAAGGCTCTTATTGACCCTAAATCTCATGCAAAAAGTTGAAGGAATTACTTCTTTCTCCAATACTGAGGTTAAGACTAGGACACTCCTACAAATAATATCACGCTGGTATGAAAACTATGGTTGGAATACAGGACCCAGGTCTGGAGTCTAAAGGCAGAGCTCACAAACAGTGTTCACATGTAACCCTCTCAAAGTAGGAGGGTATATGAGAAAGCAGTTGAATGAATATTAATATCCAAAGTTGAAATTTGTGATAAAGGGCCTAGGAAAGCACTGTCTGAAAGTAAATGGACCCATTTACTTGTTCAAGAAGTATTTACCAAGTGACTACTCTCTGCCAAACACTGTACTGTGAGCCAAGGACACACGGTAAATAAGATAAATACAAACCTAGTCTGCATCATTTATTCAAAAAACAGTATTGAGCATCTATTTACTATACCAGGCACTGTTCTAGGTACTGAGGACACAGTAATAAGCCAAACAAATCAATGTTCCTAGTCCTGTGCAGTGTGATTCCAGTGGGGGCACTTAGAGTCTGATGGGAAAGTAGTTCAAGTAAGAAGAGCATGATGGAAGCGGGAAGAGCTGGGGGCTTTTCAGGTCTCAGCTTGGCCAAAGTTGCTTTGAGAAACCAATGTTTGAGCAAGACTGGAAGACTGGATAGAGGTTACCCAGGTGAAGAGAGGGGATGTGCGCTTCAGGCAGAGGAACCGGCAGAGGTTATAAAGAATGAAAATAGAAAACCTTTCAAGAACCTTCCTGGTCAGAGGTAAGGGGGAGTGGCCTGAGACAAGGCTGAAGAGGGAGGTGGAGCAAATTGCTGGCATTCTGTAAGCCATAGTAAGACGTTTACACTTTGCCCTAAGTACAATGGGAAGTCTCAAACGGCTGAAAAACAAGAGAGAGAGATTGTGTGATTTGTGTTTTTAAAAGCTTATTCTGACTGGTGTGTAGAGGATGGTTTTTTAGGGAAAGAGGATAGATAGAGTCCCCTGTTTAGGAAATTGTTGCAGTGTTCCAGGTAGCCATAGATTACTGTGGCATAAAGTACAGAGGTAGAAAAAATGGACAGAAGTAGATGAATTCAGGGATCTGTAAGAGGTAACTTCAATAGGACTTGGTAAATAGATTAACATGAGAAGGGAAACATCAGCCATAGAATGAATAGAGTCTCAAAGACATCAAATTTTGGGGGTTTTTCTCACTGAAACTCTCATGTACCTCCTAGTGGTACATGACAGATCTAACATCCCAGATCACTCAATCCAGGATGTTAGAATAAATTGAGAGCTACATAGGTGTGCAATGCAGAACATGTAGTTATAAGGAGGAGAATACCCCAAACCTTCTGTTTGCTAAGTCCTGCTCATTTCCTTTACATCTTCCTGCTCAGGCTTTGTTAAATGCTAGGTACTGAGCCTTTCTCCCAGTTTTTGAACAGCTCAGAAGCGTTAGGACAGACAGAAAAGTTGATCATCATTGTAAGAAAAGCTCTATAGGTTGCACAGGAAATCAAAAGGAACAGGAGGGGAGACTGCTTTCTTTGGTGAAAGGGGAATTGGGGTGGGGATAGGGGGCATTTAACAGAGGAACTGCTCAAGCTCAGCCTCAAGGGATGAGGCAAAGTATTCCATGCACTGATACAATTCAGCACCATCAAAGGCAGCAGAGACAAAACGGACAAAAGTCCCTCCTCTCTTAGAACTGATGTTATAGTAGGAGAAATAGAAAATAAATGTATAAAGAAGCAAATGGCATCATATGGTAGAAGGTAATAAGTGCTGTAAAGAAAAATAAAGCAGGATAAGAGGGAGAGGTGGTGCCTATGTGGGAAGGAGGTTCCTATTTAAAATTAAACAGGCCAGAGAGGGCTCACTGAGAAAGCAGTTCTTGAGCAAAGACGTGAATGTGTGCTCTTGAGCCTTCACACGTCTGGAGAGAGAAGAGAGGAGAAGGGCATCCCAGGCACAGGAAGAGTCAGTGCAGAGTTCCGCCTGCATGAAACATGCATGCCTAGTGTGTTCCAGGAACAACAAAAAGGCCAGTGTGGCCACAGTGGGGTAACAGAGGGAGTACACAGAAGGAGAGAAGATCAGAGAGGCAACCAGGCAGAGGGCAAGTTGTGTAAGGCCTTGTAAATGGTCATGTTAAAGCAACAGTGAGAGAAAAATCTATAAATGCCCACATTTATAAACAGATGTAATATTGCATTGAGCATCATGGGCTTTTCCAGCATTAGACAAGGTCAGGCAGAATTGATTTATTTTATTGGAAACCATGTGACCAACTGAATGCTACAGAGCTGACTCTAGTAAAACAGAGGCTTATCAGGCTGGCTCTGGTACAAACCAATATTGCTGATTTAATTTGGCTCACATGTGCTGGGCACCTGCTCTGTCTGCCTGGCCCTGAGCTTCTGCAGGCACGTGCCTGGCCATTTCCTTCATCTAGTAAGAGGGGGTCCCAATTGCACAATAGAGTCAGTTGGGAAGTTGAGAAAAAAAAATTCCAACAGAGACCAATTAATTCAAGATCTCAGGGTGGGACAAGGCATCAGAACTTTTTAAAAATGATTCTCAGGGATAGAGTAGATTTTAAAAGTTACTTCTCCATCTTGTACAGCCCATGTATAATAGAAATTGGCATGGGAATATGGTGTGCTTAATCATTTAGAATATTTTAATCTGACATTCAAGGCTCTTTGCTATTCAGACCTAGCCTTTACATCCATCCTTCCATCCTATTTCTCTCTCAGGTAATTCCTTCGTTCCAGTCAAACCTCTCCCTCACACTTGCCATGGCCTTGAGCCTCATGTAACTTCCATGCCTGAAATACCCTCCCCCACCCCACCATATCTATCTAAATCCTAAAGATTTTCAAGGCACAGATCAAGCCCTCCATGCAGCCTCTTGGAGCACCCCAGCCAGGAATGATCACTCTCTGCTGACTTCCTAAAGCACCCACCCTAGACCAGGGTTGGGCAAACATTTTCTGTAAAGTGCCAGATAGGAAATAGTTTAGGCATTGTTGGCTATAAAGTCCCTGTTGCAGGTATTCAACTCTGCAGTTGTAGAGTGAAAGCAGCCATAGACCGTAAGTAAATGAATGGGTATGTCTGTGTTCTAATAAAACTTTATTTACAGAAACAGGACTGGATTTTGCACTCGGGTCATTCCCTTTGATAATATCAGCCTATCTCAGATAAATGAAGCAAGAAAAAGGAAAGGGATTTTGCCAACTAATGAATCAAAACTAATGAAAACAGCATGAACTTTGAAATCAGAGCTGAACTATGGTCAAACCACATAACCTCAACGAGTCTGCCTTTCTCATCAACCTCAGCTCTAAGTCACCAATGTGATACTTAGCCTACCCCACCTTATATTATTGGAAATATTTCTTATTTCTGTCATGTCTCCCAGCTAGATCTAGGTCCTAGGAATAGAAGAGGCTACATAAGTATTTTTAAGTAATTTCAAACAGGACTAGGTAGCAGGGTCTTGACTTGGAAGGCCTCTTGAGTTGTTTTCATCTCTCATTTCTATTCTAATTGTAGCTTTATCATCTGTCTCACATACCTCCACCCTTCACCCCACCCTGCACATTTCCTACAGCCTGGATTTTTCTTGTACAGCCTGGATCGGGTACTTCCTGGATCCAATTATGTGGTAATGCACACAATGACAGTTAGTGAATGCCCTGGGCCACATCTGTTGGGAAGCCATTTTTTATATAATTGTTTGGAAGACTAAGGCCATCACTACTTCCTCTCTTAGTTGTGGGAACAGCAAGTTCTGACGGTCAAAGGTTAGGTAAAAATTAATCCACACTGGGGACCCACCCAACAGGTGGCAAGGAAGGTGATGCCAAGGAAGGAGAGGGATGCCGGGAAGGGAAGGACTGGCCCCCTTAAGGAGTGGGAAAGGAAGACAGAGGGAAAGGGAAGGACTCATGTCAAAGAGACACAAGTCAGCATCTGTTTCCTCATTTATACTGGAAGGCTGAGGTTTTATGTCACAAGGAAAATGCTTCTGATTTCCTAAAGCTTTGCCCACAAAGAGAATATGCTTTGCTCTTAAGAAGAAAAGTCAATATTTTCTGGTTATTTATGACTCTTGTTTATATACTTTTGTATTTTTTTAAATAAAATCCAAAGTGTAGTATAGAGCCCCCATAGGGACTGCAGAAAGCTCTATAGCACATACAGTGTAAAACTAAATTGGCATTTCAGAGCGCATTTACGGGGAAGCCACAGGAAGGAATACAGCAGTTTTTTGGACTGAAGTGCACATCCATAAATATAAAAAGACACCAGAGCATAAGTGACACTTAAAATAGTTGGACGTGGAAAGCAAGGCAGTAAATCTCACTGCCTCGCCACTGTTCTGAGCCATCGTGAGCACCAGGCATGGGCTTATTTAAAGACTCTAGATAGGAAATGAGGACGTTGAGAAAATGCACTCACACTTGCTCCTGCCCTTTCCTGGCAGCAGGACACAATTCCCAGACCCATGTGCCCTCCCTACCATGTCCAACAGGAATGATGTGAATGAGTTTCATGTTCCTGAAATAGACAGGTATTGAAAGTCCATCAGTGGGAAAACAAGGAACTCTACTCTTTCCCAAATAAATCCTTCCTCAGCCCTGAAATGGCCGTTGAGAATATCCACTCTTGCTCTGTGCCCCCTTGTGTTTGGTGGTGCTATAATGGCAGTTTTACAGCACTATCAGAGCCCAGAGGCCGGCTATAGAAGAGAGGGCAGGATGATGGCCTAAGGCCCTGATGTGATCTGTGAAGGCAGAGGCAGACCCTCCTGCCTTGGTTCCAAGCCAACTTTGTAGGATAGAGAAGACAGGGCACCTCAGTCAGAAAAGCTTTTTCCAAATCCTCAGCATCTGATTCCTTATTTATAAATAAATGTTCTTGGCCCTGCCCCCTTCTTGAAATAGAGAGATCGGGAAAGTTAAGATTTCCCTTAGGGACCAGATCCTGGAAGCAGAAATAAAGAAAGTAAATTCTAGCCTCAGTCAACTTACCGTTTTATTAACTTACTTATTATATGCTGTTCTTACTTCCTTTCTGTATTTGCTAATTAATTTAACTTACCTTTTAGTTGAGTTCCCTTTGACAAAACCAGCCAATCTCAGGTAAATTAAGCAAGAAAAAGGAAAGAGTATCTGCCCACCAAGCTCACAGAACTAATTATAGTAAAGGTTAAATGAGATGCTATATGCAATGTGCCCAGTTTAGTGCTGGTTACAAAGTGGATGCTAATAATTGTTCATTTTTTCACCTGTTCTCTTCCTTGTTGAAAATCTAAGTTCATTCTCTTTCTCACTGTGCTCTACCACAAGTTCTTCCATAAATTATAGGATCACAACTTGATTGCCATTGAGAGTGTAAATTACTGACCAAAAAATCATTCAGGAGACAGGTACCATATGGGAGGGTTCATTCTATGCCAAGCTCTGGATGGGAGCAGAGATGTGGCCCCTGACATCAAGGGACTTCACATCTAGTTAGAAAAGATCAACACAGAAGCAATGGTGAGAAAGCAGTATCAGTAGGTGAGAAAGGAGAATAAAGAGAGTGCTGAATACCTGCTCTATGAATTTATGATAGAGGAGGAAGGTTGTAGTGCTCCCCTGGCAATTCTGTTTCCATCTAGCTGTTAGCAGTGGCAAATCCATACAGGTCGGCAGCAACTCAATTCTTGCCTCCTTGGAGGAATGAATTCACTCCAGGAGCATAAGGCAGGGTCAGAGACTGAGGCAAACTTTAGAGCAGAAGTGAAAGTTTCTTAAAAATTTTCAGAGCAGGAACAAAAGGAAATAAAGTACATGTGGAAGAGGGCCAAGCCGGCAACTTGAGAGATCCAAGTGCTCTGTTCAGGGTTGGCTTGGGGTTTTATGCATTAGAATGATCCCAGGGTTTGTGTCCCTTCTCTTCTGATTCTTCCGTTGGGGTGGGCTGCCGGCATGAGCAGTGGCCTGTCAGCACGTGGGAGGGGCCGCGTGTACAGTGTGTTTACTGAAGTTGTGGGCATGCTCCCTTGGGGCGTTTTTCCCTTATCAGTCAAACGTTCCTAGAGGAAGGTCATGTACCAGTTAAACTCCACCATTTTGCCTCTTAGTGTACATGCTTGAGCTGACCCAGCTCCCGAGATCTTATCAGGAAGCTGCTGATCACCAGCTTCAGGTGTTTTCTACTGGGAGACTGCCTTTCCCTAGCACTGGATGCAACCAATTATTATTTTAGAGAGACGGTTTAACAACTGCCTGACCATCACCTAAATGGTTGCCTGACATTCCTGAAGGGGTGCCCTCTTCTGCCTTGCTCATGTCTGCCTAACTACCTACTTCAACACATCCATCTAACCCTGTGCTCTCTATTGGGGTCCTTTACATGCACCTTAGAGCTTGCATAGCACTGTAGTTGGGAGCAGGCTCCGGAGCCAGAATGCCTGGCTCTGCCACTTGCTAATAGTTGCATGACCTTGAGCAAATTATGGAAGTACTCTCTGCCTTTGATTGTTAAAATAGAGGTAATAACTGCATATACCTCCAGGGTTTATGAAAGGAAAAAATGAGGCAGTATATGTAAAGCACTTAGAATGGTGCCTTCCCACATAGTAAATGCTCAGTTAACATTAGTCATTCTTATTTTGGTAGTACTTGATCTTGCCCCTGGCCACTTGAAGTGGAAAAATCAAGAAAGTTAAGAATGCCCTCAGAAGCCAGGTCCTGGAAGCAGGAATAAAGGAGGAGGATTCAGGCCCCAGTAAACCTATCTTTTCATTAACATTCATTTTATGCAGTTCTTATTTCCTTTCTGTATTTGTTAGTTAATTTAACTCTTTAGTTAAGTTCCCTTTGATAATATTAGCCTATCTCAGATAAATTAAACAAGAGAAAGGAAAGGACTTTTGCCTACTAATGAACCAAAACTAATTAAAAGAGAATGAACTTTGGAATCAGAGTTGAACTATGATCAAACCACATAATCTTAATGAGCCTGCCTTTTTTCAACAGTACAGTGGGTTGATAAACTGCCCCTCGGGACTGATTTGAGCATCAAATTAGATTAAATATATAAAAACAGTTTGTAAACTGTCAAGTACTCTATAAAACCTAGTTGTTGCCTTATTTCTAGGGCTAGAAGCAAAGATGGCTGCTAAGGTAGGATTTCTGGGACCCCATGGAGAAGGCAGACATTCAGGGAAGATTCTGGACCACTTGTGAAGCCTGCCTTTCTAGCCAGGAGCAGTTTCCTTGCTTGTTCTTTGCTACACACTGAAATATAGATGGTATTGTTTCTTTAAGGAGCCTGGGGGTTTGGGAGATGCTGGCTATCCTGGAGAGTGCTGTTCATAAAATGCAATGACCTCATGGCATCTGAGTAGACCTCATGGGGAAATGGGACCTAAACAACAGACTGGGATTAGACAGGCCAAGATAGAAACATAGGTGGGAATTAGACATCTCACCATGTGTGACTGTCCAACAGGTTCTTTGTGCCTGCTGCCCAGGTAGAGCCAATTTATCAAGACAGGGGAATTGCAATAGAGGAAGAGTTTAATTCACACACAGCTAGCTGAATGGGAGACCAGCATTTTAGTACTCAAATCAGTTCCCCCAAAATTTGGAGGCTAGGGTTTCTCAAGGATAGTTTGGTGGGTTAGGGAATGGGTACAGCTGATTGATTAGGGATGCAATCATAGGGTTGTGGGAAATGGTTCTTGTGCATGCTCAGTCCACTTCTGGGTGGGGCCACAGGACCAGTTAACAGGCCCAGGTGGAGTCATCGATCATCAGAAATGCTGGTAATCATTTACATCTTCACCTTAGAAGAATTCAGGCTCCTCTCATCCTCCTAACCTTGTGGTCTTTCATTAACTTTACAAAGGCAGTTTAGATTCAGGAAGGGCTATTATCATTTAAACTATAAACTACATGTCTCCCAAAGTTATCCTGGCCCAAGCCCAAGACTGATTAATGGCAGTTTGGAGGCTAAAGGCAAGATACGGATTGGTTAGATCAGATCTCTATCACTGTCTTAATTTTCTCACTGTTATAATTTTTGCAAAAGCAATTTCACATGAGAGGGAGGAACACCAAGCAAAGAGATAAGTTCCTGTTCTAAGTCCAGTACTTAGCCTGTGGAGTCTAGACACTTGTATTCACTCTGTGTGTATGTGTGTGCGCGTGTGCATGCATGTGCGTGTGCGCACGCACACGCACATGCAAATAGTTGATTATAATAGAATCAAAATTCATGCAGGATTTGTCTCCAAGATCTTGTCTACCACTGTTGGTGGGGGGTGTGGGATTGTAATCTTTCACCTTTTCATGTGCTACATCCTGCTATGTTTTTGGAAAAGTTGAGTTCAGCTAGTATTGTGGAAATAAAGTGACTCTCATCTGTTATAATTAGCTACAGTTTTTCCTTTCACAAAGCAAAAGAATTACTATGCAACTTCTGCCTTATAATATCTTTTTGTCTTCTAGACAAGAGTTTTGAAATCATCCCTAACACACACACACACACACACACACACACACACACAACCCTTAACTTCCTCTCCTTATTGCCCAGTGGTATTGGCATTGATATTATCAGTATAACCGTAGGTTCCCTGAAAAAAACAGCTAATTTGATTGTACTTTGTTCTTGAAAGGAGAAAAAGAGAAAGGCATGCTTTTCTTTGGGGTACCAGTTTGTATATGATTTTCTTAATTTGAAAAGTGTACCTTACAGATACACAAGAAACTTGGAACACTGATTGCCTGTGAGAAGAGGAACCAGGTAGTTGAGGGAGATGGGTGTGAGGAAGACTTTTCATGGCATTTCCTCTGGGTATCTTTTAAACTCTGAATCAAGTTTATTTCTTGACTATTCAAGAATAGATGAATAGAATGGATGCCAGAGATGTCAATAGCAGAGGCAAGGTGCAAAGGAGGGAGGAGAGAGGGCAGAGGGAAAAAGCTAGAGAAAATGAAAGAAAGAGAGTGAATAGTGGGGCTCTAGAAATTAATAAATCTCTGACTCTTGGAAACTTGGGAGGGGGGAAGAACATGGAAAGTGTCAGTCAACTCTCAAACAATTGTTCAGTGACATGGACCATATTATGACTATCGTCAACCCATAGGAATCATTAAATCTGTTCTCAAAATGCAATGTAATATTCTGCAAAGGAATGTAAAATTATTGACAAAGGTTACAATTGTAAATTATTTTTGATCAGGTTGAATTACCCCTCCCCACCTTCCAGGGTAAGTCTCAGGGTCAGGTCTTTGGAAATACTCATGCCACTGATGCCTCTTTGAGTGGGAACCTAAAGTGAATTAGGATTGGGAACCTACTTCACTTCCACAGATATTCTTTTGCACTTCTACTCTGTGCCAAGAATTCTGATATCTTGACCATCACAGAGCTTACAGATTCGGGTTTTCCATTCCACAGAGCCTCAGAAACACAAGGCTAACAGCTTGGAAAACAACTTCCCTTTGCTGGTAGAAAGAAGGCCAGGGAAAATGAGCCAGAATCATATCTTGGCACCAATAAAATCCCAGTAAGGAACACATCGGTGTAGTTGGGCTTGGGGTTTTTGTGTAACTGTTTTCATGAGCATTCTGGGAGAAACATTTTGCCAGGACATCCTGTGCTAGGGTTATAGGTAACATTCCTGAAAATAGAAAAGGATTCTTGCTCTTTTTGAAAAACTGTATAGTTTACAAAGGATTTTGTTGACCATCTGCTGCTCTCTACCCATGAGAACCTATCAAAGCAAATCTTACAAAATAGATCAGGCCAGAAGTAGGGTAGGCCCAAGGAGAAAATGATGATAACAATAATTGTATTCCTGTTCTAGAAACATAACCTAGTAACATGTCTATATCTGTTTAAGAGTTCGAACTCTTTTATCCTTCACCTTTAATACTTTATCTCTGAAAGGATGTAGAAAGACCAGTTTAGCTCATAAAACATCATTCTATCAGGAATCTTTTTATGTGAAAATCCATTATGATTATGGAATTCTTCATTTCTTTGTTGGCAGTGCCTGCTCAAAAATAATGAGCTCGCTGTACCTTTTGTTGCCAAGGAGATAAGACCAAAAATTCATTCAACGCCCTCTCTGGAACCTGGCAGGGACCATTGTGTGTAATGTGTGACTCTTTGAAGTGGTATCAAGAGAGAGAAACCAGCACAAGCCTGTGCGTCTGATGTCCTGCCAGCTTCCTGAGCCCAGAAAAAGAATTTAGGCACAGAAGAAAATGACCATGGCATTCTTACATGCACAGTAAAAACTGACCTCCTCTTAATTCTTCTCCTTGTAATCCTGTTGTTCTCTACATTAATGAACTTTCCTGGCATCTCAGATTCTCACTGAAAGGCATGTTCAGAAACTGGTTCATGACAGTTCATAAAACAAATATCAGGGAGATAGGACCACGAGATTTTAACGAAGAGCTTCTGCTAAGCACACTGAAATGATGCCAAAAATGGTATAACTGCCAAGAGAAAAATATTATAAAAAGTTAAATTGGAGGAAAAGTGAAGGAAAACAATGCTTTTTGTTGAGCAATCATTACAACTTTTTTTTCAGGATCTAAACATCTTTTATACAAAACTTGATTATGAAATGGTTTTTGGTTCATTAATATATAAGTATTGCTTATTCAAATGATAATAATTGGCTAACTAAACTTAATTTTAAAGAACTTTTAGTTTTTTAGTTTTATGGTTGACATAGCAATGATAAACTGGTTGTTGCCAAATGATAAGATTTTTTTTTTTTTTTTTTTTGAGATGGAGTCTCACTGTGTCGCCCAGGCTAGAGTGCAGTGGCACAATCTCAGCTCACTGCAATCTCCATCTCCCAGGTTCAAGTGATTCTTGTGCCTCAGCCTCCTGAGTAGCTGGGGTACAACATTGTAACCCTGGCTAATTTTTATATTTTTAGTAGACACAGGTATTCAACATATTGGCCAAGCTGGTCTCGAACTACTGGCCTCAAGCAATCCCTCTGCCTCCACCTCCCAAAGTGCTGGGATTACAGATGTGAGCCAGTGTGCCTGGCCCAAGAAGGAATTTTTTTTTTAATTTGAGAAGAAATCAGCATTCAAATAAAACAAAGTTATTGCATTACAGACTTTGAGTTGTCTGTAGTATTTAATGGATAGACAAGACACTTATTTTCAGAGCAAAAGCTGGTTGGAGAAAGGAGGAAAATTTTTCAAAAGTCGTGGAACATGTTCAAAGAACTGTAGAACAACCCCATTTTCTGAGCCATCGGCGATTTCACCTTGGATGCTCAAGTTTATCACTTTCCCGGTCCTCCAAATTCTGAGGTCTCAGTGGATAGAGCAGGATTTTTTCCTCTCTTTTCACATGTTCTACTTCTTGATTTGAGATGCGAGTTTTTCTTCTTTAATATACTTTTGTTTTGAAATAACTTCAGTTTTACAAAAGAGTTGAAAGTGAAATACAAAGAACTTTTTCTACATCATCCATTCGAGAGTAAGTTGCTGACATAATACCTCATCGCCCAGTGCATATTCCTTCAGGGTTTCTCAGTTATCCCAATAATGTCTTTAGTAGCAAAAGAATTCCCCCCCAAATCACACATTGCATTTAGTTGTCATGTCCCTTCTGTTTCTTCAAATGGAAATAGTTCCTCAGGCTTCCCTCAGTTTTTAGGACCTTAACACTTCTGAAGATGATAGGCCTATTATTTTGAAACACGTCCCTCAGTTTGGATGTGCCTGATGTTTCCACATGATTAGATGAGTCTTTGTTAGGAGACTTTGGCAAGAACATCACAGAAGTGATGCTGGGCTCTTCTCATCACACCCAGTCACATGATTATGATTTCCATTCTACCATGACTGCTGATGTTAATGCCAGTCACTTGATTAAAGTGCTATCTTCTGACCTTTTCCACTGTAGAAGTTAAGTTCCAAAGTTTTCCTTTGGAATTAATATGTCTTTTGTGAGGAGGCACCCTGGGACTGTGGCAAACATCTCATTCCTCATCGAACTTACCTGCATGAACTTGTGGCTTCCTGTCTTATCCAGTAGGCTATAATCTATGCTATGCTAACTTCTTTCATTTTAAAGTAAAACATTCCCAGATGCAGCCAATGTGACTTTAAGATGACTCACATCTTTTGACATGTTCATATCATTCTTTAAGAACTTCATTACTTTCTGGCACAAGAAGATATTCTAAGTTCATTTTGAACTTTCCATGCTCCAGCCCTGGAGAATACTATTTAGATACCAAGATCTCAACATCAAGTATGTTCATTGCTACTGATGTTTCACTGGTCTCAATATCCAGAAGTTAAAAAAAAATGCATATATCTGTGCATGTATTGCCATACACACACACACACACTAATACAATCATTTCTATATTTATCTATACATTGAGTCATGAGTCCTCCCTTGTATGTCCAACTCTTAGCCAACACCACAGGATTTATTCTTTTTTCTTCTTCCATATTTGTAATTCTCTGGCACCCACTATCCTTAACATACTTTCTTATTTGATCAAGTTCTCTGTATAAACAGCCTCCTACCATTGCTGCCCCCACCCCCACACAGATGCTGTCCTCACCTCACTCAGGTTCTACGTCCCTCCTCAGGTCACCACTGCGCCCCCGGTGTAGATGCCCTTTTCACTCTGCTCAGCCTCAGTGTCCCATCCTGGACTACCACAGCTCCCCGTCCCGCTATGAACATTGTCTTCTTTAGCCTTGCCTAATGGGTTTTGACTGAATCATTTAAGAAAAGAAGGCAAAAGGATGAGGAATTGCTGAGGATTTCCGAACAAAAACCCGATTGCTTCCAGGCTTAGAAGCTAGAGGGTGAAATGGGTAGAGAACAAGAGGAGTAGGTGCTGGGCAATGCCCAGCCTCTGTGCTCCACGGTGCAGGAAGGATCTGCTTGGCCAGATTCCTGATTATTGCCTTCCTGGCCAGGCACTTGCTTACATCAAATCTTGCCTATCTGCCAGGCTGGGACATGCTCTCAGATCTTATCTTTGTGACTTTGAATAAGAGAATGCTGTCACTGGAACCTCTTCCACTCCGGCTTTCTAGTTCAGGGGTATTTAACCTGGGGTCCACAAGCTTTGGGAACTCCATAAGCCCTCTAGTATATGTGCAAATACGCTTTTCACTGGTGAAAGAATCCAGAGCTTTATTCAGTTTCTTAAATAGATGCATTACCCCGCAACATTAACTACTTGCTGTACATCAAAAGGTTGACAACAAATTTAGTCTTACCAATAATTAAAGAAAAGCAAATAAAAAGAAATCCTATTTGCCATAAATAGATTGGTAAAGATGAAAAATGTTTATGAAATCTGTATTAATTTGATTGCAGCTGTAAGAAATTACCATAGTTGGCTTAAAACAACACAAATTTGTTCTGTTCTAGTTCTAGAGGTCAGAAGTCCAAAACAGATCTTACTGGGCTAAAATCAAGATTGACCAAGCTGTTTCCTTCTGGAGGCTCTGGGGGGAAGTGTATTTGTCTTTTCCA
The DNA here is from genome assembly GCF_003255815.1 of Theropithecus gelada. Lineage (NCBI taxonomy): Eukaryota > Metazoa > Chordata > Mammalia > Primates > Cercopithecidae > Theropithecus > Theropithecus gelada. The sequence goes on along the minus strand of NC_037683.1, from coordinate 62,803,507 downwards.
GCTCCTCAAAGCCACCTGCATCCCTTGGCTGTGGCCCTTCTCCCATCTGCAAGGACAGCAGCATAGCATCTTCACACTTCTCTCTGACTCGCTATCTTCCCCATTATAAGGCCCCTTTTGATGACGTGAGGTCTACTTGCATAATCAAGGATAATCCCCCATCTCAGTATCCTTTCTTAATCACATTTGCAAAGTCCTTTTTGTCATGTAGCATATTCATAGGTTTGAGGGATTAGGAGGTGGATTTCTTTAGGGGGGGCAGTAGTTATTCTGTCTACCAAAATATCAAAGAATTAAATAACATATACTATCATGCATTGTTGTCCAAAACATAAATTAAGATAACATTTCTGAAGGGCAATTTAGGAATGTGTATCAGTATTTTCAAATGATACCTATTGAGCTATCAGTGCTACTTCAGTCATGTAACCTAGGGAAGTATTTGGTCACAGAGATGTATGTACTAGGAAATTCACCACAGCATAGTTTATATTAGTGAAAAATTGGAAACATGTAATTATCTATGGAGAGTTGATTAAAGACTCTTTTTTTTGCTTCATAATGGTGCTGATTTTATTTTTATTTTTTTATTTCAGTAGCTTTTGGGGTACAAGTGGTTTTTTGTTACATGGATGAATGAATTATATAGTGGTGAATTCTGAGATTTTAGTGCACCCGTCACCCATTTAAAGAATGAGGTAGACCTATTTTCATTGACAAGAAAATTGTCCAAGATTTATTAATCTGCCTAATGATGTATGTGCATATGTGTGATTGGAATGAGTGACATTCAGATCAATTACCTCTGAGAAGTGGGACTTGAGGGATTTTTGCATTTTTATATTTTTGTGAGCTTTTAGTCTATAATGAATGTACACTGGCATTTTTTAAAGTAACAAGTTGAATCTTTTAATTAGAAAAGAAGGTATTGAATTCATCCTCCTTCTCTTGTGAAAATGGCTGTTTTCTTTGGGGGTAAAAATATATCTTGCACAGGCAGTTAGTGGCTTTACTAGGCCATTTGTTCTCAGCATACAGAAACTCTAATGATCTCATACCCTTAACCAGGGGTTAGTCCTGAAGCCAAGTCTAGACCACCACCCCTTTATAAATAAGATTTTAGTGGGGCACAGCCATACCCATTTGTTTACATATTATTTATGGCTGATCTCAAGTTACAGTGGCAGAATTGAGTAGTTGTGACAGAGACCATATGGTTACAATACCGTAGACCAAAGTCTACAATATTCACTATCTGGCCCTTAAAAAAAAAAAAAAAAGTTTGCCAACTCCTGCTCTGGCCTTCTTACCAACAATGACAAACATCTTTGACTACTTTGTAATAATTTTTTGACAAGAGTGAAGAGTCAGATGGCAATATGTAAACACCTTGTTGTAAACACTGTTCATTCCCAATTCCCACCCCCACCATCATATTCCAAAAACATATGTTAAGGGGGAAAAACCTCATTACTGTAGGAAAAGGTTGGTTTTCCTTCTCTATATTCTGGGGTTTCTCAGCTTTGGTCTTTAGAAAGATCTAAGAGCAAACTCTAATGAAATGCTAATTGTACATTTTAAAACAGAATATAGGTGCCCAGTAATGGTACTGCATAACAGGCATAATTTCTGTCCCATAGTAAGCGTACTTGCTCTGTCCAAGCCTGGATTTAGGCTTTCAAATCTGCTGTCCTTGGAATGCCTTTGAGAAGCTCTGTGGAAACTTTCGTTCTCACTTCCATTCGTTATATAGAGATCACATACACATCCCTCGTTATACAGAGATCATATACACATCCCTCTTTTAATATGCATTTCCCATTCTAGACCCTCCACTTTCATGCAATGTGAGTGCTATGGAAAATAGGGAAGCCCAAAAAGAACTGATTCAATCAAGTTATCCATTCCCAGCAGAACAGCATGTGCTCTGCCTCATCCAAGTCTAAATTGGCCTGAATCCCAGGTTGCCTAAGGAGACTGCATTGGTTTTAGGGCTCCTAAGTCCAAATGCATCTCGGAAAGGTCAGAATTGGACCCAGGGATCTGAACCAGGCCACTTCTTCCTTAAGCCATCAGAGAGTCCACTAAATGCTCCACAGGAATCTCTGGAGTATATAAATCCAAGGCAAATTGCGAACCACACCCAAAGAAGATTAGGAGCCAAAACAAATCAATACTAGAAATGTAGGTTGCAAGACAAATAGCAGGCATTTGGTCAACTGTCTGCCCTTCAGGTGCCCATCACAATGATGCTGTGACATTTCCAGTAAGGGCTGTGGATGGATTTCTGATGTTTCTTTATAGGACCTATCTATTTATGGGTCCTTGCAAAACCATTTGCTCTTTGGGTTTGGCTGCCAAAGGCCAGACATCACCTGCCAGAGCATATTCTTATCCCAGGAGAGAGCCAGCCAGACCCTTTCAGACACCTCTGTCCTTACTCCTGTTCTTCCTCCCTTGCCATGGCTCTCATCCCTACTTCAGCTCACCACTTAACTCTCCCCTTTCTTCCTTCCCTCACATTGTTTGTTATTTTCTTTCCTTTGTTGAGAAGTTTCTGGAGCCTCAAGACCCAGGAGACTTATGTGGGAATAATAAATCCAGGAAAGGTCTTCGCATTCCCCCGGTAGCTCCACCCCCACTGCTCACCGTGGAATTCCTAGTCAGCAGTGGCTCCTTCCTGTGGCTTGCCGCTGAACCCTGTGCTGTGCCCAGTGAGGCTGCCTGGGATACCTGCTAGGAATATTAGCCATTCTTCATATCCACTGCTATGCTGTGGCTTTGGTTCAGCGGAAGAGAAATGAAATGGGATGTAGACAGGGCTGTGAGTGAAGGTTCTTTTTTTGTGTTGGGGTGGGGGGCGTTATTTCTTTTGCAAAGGCTCTCACCCAAAATCAGAGCCAAACGTAGCCTGAGTTCCTAAGGCATGCTGGCTCAGAGCTGCTGCTGGCTTTTGTTTTTCCTCCAAGCTGATCTGTATATTTTCTAGCTTGCCTTTCCATTGGCTGGAGTGAGGGGCTGAGAACAGCTATATTACTCAAGAGAAGAGAATATTCATAGAGTCCACGGGTTTTCCTCTGAAACCGCTGTTTTCTTCTCAGAGCAATAGCACCTTGATTATGGAGCGCTTCCCTGAAAGTCCTAAAATAATGTCCTATTTCAGACCAAATGTGAAACATCATTTCATTCCTTACAGAATCTAATCTTGGTGAGCGTAATGGATAAGTATACACAGAGAGAGGAATTTCTGACCTAGGACTCTCCTCAAAAGTATGGTATGACCCAAGTATGATCCACATTCTAGAGTTCATTAAAAGGCCATCTCATCTGTGGACTGAAATTACTTCCTCAGCTCCAGGCAGCGTGCATCCAGGCCTCCCCAGGGTCATCCTGGTCTTCCCTCCTGCAGGCCAGGTGGCACCTGCCAGCAGCCTGAGGGTAGAGTCAACCAGAGACTTATAAACCCAGAAAGGTGAAACTTTTTTTAAAATGCTAATGTGTTCTTAAAAGGTATATTTTATGCCAAGAGCCTACTGGCAGAGAAGGACATATGGGAACTCTGTGTATTATCCATGTGAGATAGGTTCAATTCCGATCAACACTCCTGTAAATTTTTAATATTGGACTGATTTCCTAGAGCCTGCCTGCCTGCCTGCCTGCTGCCCCCTAGAGGTGGCCCAATCCTGGAGAAGCATGTTGTTTAACACGGCCAAACTCTTATCTTACAGTACAATCACATTTTCATAGTTGTGTGTGCATATGTATCAGAAGCAGGCGTCTCATCTTCTTCACCTGTAAGAGGATAACCAAGTCCTAGGGTATTAGTGAGGGTAGTAGCCACATAGTAACCCAATCATTTTGGAAAAGGCAAGGCCTTAATCAAGTCATAAATCTGGATGGAGCTACTTTTCATGCTGAGAAAGATATAAAGTTCTTCTACCAGATGCCCAGGATCATGGGAGACATTAGCATACCCCCTGCCAATGGAAACCCAAAGTTTTACACTAGGGGTGAAGAGACATTTGAGGAATGGAAAATCGGCTTTGGATAGTTTTATTTTTCCAGGAACGTCTTTAAGTTAGTTTTCTTTGGGCAAATGTACATGGGAATCATCTTGGCCCAGTTATTTGACCAGCTCATTGGGAGGTCCCAGAAATCGGAGTGAAAATTAAAGTTGCTTGTCTTCTCCCACAGCCTTCTAGGGTCCGGCTGACAAATGGGAATGAGTAACTGCGTTTTTCCAATATGAATTAATCATTCCTCTCGGCCGGCTGCTTGGTGCCAGCTCCCACTCGTTCTAAGCTCTTTAGCGACCATCTCTGCCACCCAAGAGAATGCCAAACCAGAAATGGAAGGAGCCAGAAAAGGCACTGAAACGACTTCCCTACTTTTGCTCCGTCACCCCATGGCCTTAGAGTGAGGCCTGTACATACCGTATACCATGAGCAAAATGGAGATCCCTCTATAAAATTTACAGGACTGAGTGTTTTCCAGTTTTGGAAAATTAAATTAAGGAAAGGACTCCCAGACTGACTACAGCAAGTGCCAAGTTTCATCCCGACACACATCATTTTTATAGTAAGTTTAACTCTGTGAAAAATAGAGGATTGTAATGAAAATGCTGACAGGCCTGGAGCCAGCTCATGAAGTAATAATGCCACATCTTTCATACTTTTACACAGCATGTCCTAATCAGCCACAGCTTTCTTTTCCTTTAGAAAGCAGTTAAATAAGTGAAAATTCCCAGAGTACTACTTTTTCTCCTCCTCTTTTAGATTGTATATTCTTATTTTCAGATCATTCTTCGTCATGAACTGGGTTCAGTCCATTTACAGCTTTTACTCTGTGCAATCAGTTTATCAAGCTCAGGTGCTTTCTTCTGAGCTGTTTTGCCGGAGAGTGGAGAGAGGAGAAAAAAACGTGCACTCAGAACTCTTTTGCTTCTGCTCATTAAGGCTAAGAATGCATCAAAATGATCTTTGGCTGTGTGGCTCACTCAAAGCGACTGGCAGCTAATGAATGCCTGAGCTGGTTTGATCTATCCTACAAGGAAGTCCACAAATTAAGCCATTTGCCAAAAATCTTGGTGATTTTCAGACCTTTGAATCAACAAAAATCCACTATATAATGACCCTTGTATTGTGAATTCAGAGCTTCTTTAGAGACAAGTGCCACAAAGGCAACATTATGCTGTGAATTTTAAAGTTAGCATCTTCTGCTGGGGGTGCAAGGAAGTGAAGCCAGGGCTGCCAGGCTCCCAGTTTTCTACCCCAATTTCCTTCTCACCTGTCCAACTCAGGCTGTTTCCCTGAGTAAGGCTGTTTCCCTGAGTCAGGCTGTTTAGTCACAGAAGCCAATGTAAAATAAAGAGACAAACATGCAGAAAGTCAGTGAAGTCAATTGGACAAAAGCAAGAATGTCAACTGGTGGCACATTATAGGTTACATCTGGACCGATGCCCTGTCCTTGCTGGAGGCCATTGATTCTGTCATAGTTGGAGCAAATAATGAGGGGAACTCCCTGGTCTTTAGTGCTTCCTTTTCCCTATTTCATATCTGTACTTGGGGATGTTAGACCCATTCAGAGAGATGTCTTTTCTGGCGTTTAAGATTTAAAAAAAAAATCAATCACACATTTTTAAAAGGGGGCAACTTCATGTATAATTTAGTTTTCTTATTGGGTACATCTGTCCCATTCTAAACTTTCCTTACTTTCCCGATATTTTTTTAAAACTAGATGAAACTAGGGAGAGGAAACCTTACACATATGTGAATCACACCTGGCTTTGGCTCAGTTTAGAACCACTTTAGGCCTGGGAATGGGGCCTAAAGACAATATTTTCTTTCACTGGTTAAGAAGGGTTGATAGAGAGAGGCCTTCTGCTGCCAGAACTCTCGTTAGCTAAGCAGCCTTCCCACGTGCTGCATCCTCCTCAGCCACCTCACTAACCCAAGCGCTTTAATAGCTGAGGCCTGGGGAGGAGAGAGCACTGTCACTGCCTGCTGATGGCCTCTTCCCTGGGGTGGAAATGCTCCGCATATATGTAGCTGGGAGGGAAACAGAAAAGACAGATGCTCGCCCCCTGCCTTAAACACTGTGAACTTCTTCGCTGAAGGAAAAGGGAGGGGTGGGAGTGATTTATTATTTGGCCTCTCGGAGGCGTGGAATACATTATTAGCACATGTTTTTTGGTGTCCTTGTAAATGGCACGCAGAGATTGCTTGCCTTAAAAAAACAAAACAAAACAAAAATGACGGGCACTTCATTTATTTTAACAAATGAGAAATGTCCGTGACAGAAAGGAACCTGTTACAAGCCAGGTTTTCTCATTAGCAGTGAAATATGGATAATTATTCAGTGGGAACATACACAGTGGGGATTCATGTTAAATTCCTTATTTTGCCTGTCGCTGCTGGCAATCCAAAGAGAGCACTGTATACACACAGAGACATACACATAAATACGTACATAAAAGCACAGGGGCCTGTACTGCATGTGCAGAGAATACCAATTCTGAACACAAAGTTTTTATAAAATAAGCTATGTATTCAGTTAAAGGCCTTGAAAAAACAGATTGACAGAAAAGGCAGATGGCTGACAATTTTGTTCATTTACCTTGGTTATAATTAGTTTATTTTGATCTTTTCCTTTACTGTTGAAAGTGGACTTTCCTAAAAGGGTTTTCAATTCAAGATGAACAGTCATGCTTATTAGAAGCACATTCCCTGTGGTCAGTGTCCCGATGCGAAGGGAACTACAGTCACCTCTACAGCAGAGGGACATTGCCTGAGGAATGAGAGGGTATGTTAGGATTGCTGTAGTTAGGATACACATTCAGCAGCTTTTAACAAAGACCCCCAGCAACAGTAGCTTAAAGAAGGCAGAAGTCTATTCCAGTTTCAAGTAACAGTCCAGAGGAAGATGTTCCAGGCCTGGTCTGACACCATATCCTCTAGAGACCGAGGCAAAATGTCTTTAATCTCCTCTTGCTCTGACATCTCTGGGGTGTTGCCCTTATCCACCTAGGCCAGGATGGCTTGCTGTATGTACATGTTCTCAACAGCAGGATAGAGGAAGGGGCAAGAGGAACAAATCCTTTTAAAGATAGGTTTCAGGACGTGTGCGCAGCCCTCTCCCTCTCTACTGAATGTAACCACATGCTGCACACTTTCTTGCAAGGGAAAGTTGGAAAAATCTCTATTCCAAGAAACTATGTACCTCAAGTTCAGAGGTTCTTTTCCTATAAGGGAGGACAGATATGAAGGGACTAGCAGATTCGGCCACCCACAGCAACCAATCTAAAGTTGTCAGAAGCAAAGGTGTCGAGCACAAATGAAAGTCATCTCCGAGTGCAACAGAGCTGCATGAATAAAAGTGAACCTACCAGCAGGAATTTTTAAGTTTGACAGATTATAAAATATTTGGGGAAATATTTTTAAATAGGCTGGTACACCAATTGTTTTAAACTTGTTAAAACTTTCTAGAAAAGGTATAGAGCTGAATAGGCAAAGTATGTAAAAGCAATTGTGTAAACACAGAGTCATTCCTGATGATTTAAACAGTGCAAACGTGTTTTTCTTTTCATTATGGGTAATTTCACATACATACAAAATAAACCTAATGGTATATAGAGAACCCCCATGCCCTCATCACCACCTTCTGCCATTCTTATTTCATTTGTACTTTCACCCATGCCCCACTCCATCCCTACTCAATTATTCTTTTAGGTAAAATGTATATACATTGAAATACATACATCTTTTTTTTTTTTAGACGGAGTCTTGCTCTGTCACCCAGGTGGAGTGCAGTGGTGTGATCTCAGCTTACTGCAACTTCTGCTTCCCGGGTTCAAGCAATTCTCTGCCTCAGCCTCCTGAGTAGCTGGGACTACAGGTGCCTGCCAGCATGCCAGGCTAATTGTATTTTTAGTAGAGATGGGGTTTCACCATCTTGGCCAGGCTGGTCTTGAACTCCTGACCTCGTGATCCACCCACCTCTGCCCCCCAAAGTGCTGCGATTACGGGCATGAGCCACTGCGCCTGGCCATAGGGTTTTCTATGGTAAACGATTATATCATTGGTGAACAGCAACAGTTTTACTTCCTCTTGACCAATTTGGATGTCCTTTATTTCTTTCTCTTGTCTAATTGCTCTGGCTAGGACTTCAAGTACTATGTTGAAGAGAAGTGGTAAAAGTGGGCATCCTTATCTTGTTCTGGTTCTCAGGGAAAACTTTTCCCCATTCAGTATAGTGTTGGTTGTGGATTTGTTATAGATGGCTTTTATTACCTTAAGGTACATCCCTTCTATGCCAATTTTGCTGAGCGTTCTAATCATAAAGCAATGCTGGATTTCGTCAGGTGCTTTTTCTGCATCAATTGAAATGATCATAGGCCGGGCACGGTGGCTCAAGCCTGTAATCCCAGCACTTTGGGAGGCCGAGACGGGTGGATCACGAGGTCAGGAGATCGAGACCATCCTGGCTAACACGGTGAAACCCCATCTCTACTAAAAAATACAAAAAAAAACTAGCTGGGCGAGGTGGCAGGCGCCTGTAGTCCCAGCTACTCGGGAGGCTGAGGCAGGAGAATGGCGTGAACCCGGGAGGCGGAGCTTGCAGTGAGCCGAGATCCGGCCACTGCACTCCATCCTGGGCCACAGAGCGAGACTCCGTCTCAAAAAAAAAAAAAAAAAAAAAAAAAGAAATGATCATGTGATTTTTTATTTATGTGGTGTATCACATTTATTGACTTGCGGATATTAAACCATCCCTGCATCCCTGGTATGAAACCCAATTGATCAAGGTGGATTATCTTTTTGATATGCTGTTGGATTTGGTTAGCTAGTATTTTGTTGAGGATTTTTACATTGATGTTCATCAGGGATACTGGTCTGTAGTTTTCTTTATGTCCTTTCCTGGTTTTGGTATTAGGATGATACTGGCTTAATAGAATGATTTAGGGAGGACTCCTTCTTTCTCTATTTTTTGGAATAGTTTCAGTAAGATTGGTACTAACTCTTCTTTGGATGTCTGATAGAATTCAGCTGTGGATCCATCTGGTCCTGGACTTTTTTTGTTGGCAGTTTTTTTTATTACCATTCCAATCTCAGTGCTTGTTGTTGATCTGTTCAGAGTTTCTATTTTTTCCTGGTTTAATCTAGGAGGGTTGTATATTTCCAGGAATTTATCCATCTCCTCTAGGTTTTCTAGTTTGTGCATGTAAAGGTGTTCATAGTAGCCTTGAATGATCTTTTGTATCAGCTGTAACATCTCCCATTTTGTTTCTAATTGAGCTTACTTGAATCTTCTCTCTTCTTGGTTAACTCACTAATGGTCTATCAGTTTTGTTTCATCTTTTTAAAGAACCAGGTTTTTGTTTCATTTATCTATTTTTTTGTATCAATTTCATTTAGTTCTGTTCTCATCTTTATTATTTCCTTTCTTCTTCTGGGTTTGAGTTTGGTTTGTTCTTGTTTCTCAGATTCCTTGAGGTGTAACCTTAAAGATCGTCTATTTCTGGTCTTTCAGACTTTTTGATGTAGACATTCAAGGCTGGGAACTTTCCTCTTAGCACCACCTTTGCTGTATCACAGAGGTTTTGATAGATTGTGTCACTATCATTATTCAATTCAAATAATTTTTTAATTTCTGTCTTGATTTCATTGTTGATACAACAATCATTCAGAAGCAGGTTATTTAATTTCCATGTATTTGCATGGTTTTGAAGGTTCCTTTTGGAGTTGATTTCCAATTTTATTCCACTGTGGTCTGAGAGAGTACTTGATATCATTTTGATTTTCTTAAATTTACTGAGACTTGTTTTATGGCCTATAATATAGACTATCTTGGAGAATGTTCCATGTGCTGATGAACACAGTGTATATTCTACAGTTGTTGGGTAGGATATTCTACAAATATCTGTTAAATCCATTTGTTCTAGGTTAGAGTTTAAGTTTATTGTTTCTTTGTTGACTGTCTTGATGACCTGTCTAGTACTGTCAGTGGATTATTGAAGTCTCCACAATTATTGTGTTGCCGTCTATCTCATTTCTTAGGTCTGGTAATGATTGTTTTATAAATTTGGGAGCTCCGGTATTACGTGCATAGTTAGGCTTGTGATATTTTCCTGTTAGACTAGTCCTTTTGTAATTATATATGTCTCTCTTGGTCTTTTTAACTGCTGTTGCTTTAAAGTCTGTTTTGTCTGGTATAAGAATAACTACTCCTGCTTGTTTTTGGTGTTCATTTGCATGGAATATCTTTTTCTACCCTTTTACCTTAAGTTTATGTCAGTCCTTATGTGTTAGGTGAGTCCCTTAAAGACAGCAGGTGCTTGGTTGGTGAATTCTTACTCATTCCTCCATTCTCCATCTTTTAAGTGGAGCATTTAAGCCATTTATATTCAACATTAGTATTGAGAGGTGTGGTACTATTCTATTCATTGTGCTAGTTGTTGCCTAAATACGTGTGTGTGTGTGTGTATTATTGTTTTATAGGTCCTATGAGATTTATGCTTTACGAAGTTCTATTCTGGTGTATTTTGAGGATTTGTTTCAAGATTTAGAGCACCTTTTAGCAGTTCTTGTAGTGCTGACTTGGTAGCGGCAAATTCTCTCAGCATTTGTTTGTCTGAAAAAGACTATCTTTCCTTCATGTATGATGCTTAGTTTTGCTGGATACAAAATTCTTGGCTGATAATAGTTTTGTTTAAGGAAGCTAAAGATAGGACCACAATCACTTCTAGCTTATAGGGTTTCTGCTGAGAAATCTGCTGTTAATCAGGTAGGTTTTCCTGTATAGATTATCTGTTACTTTTGGCTTGTAGCTCTTTAGATTATTTCCTTTGTCTTGACTTCAGATAATCAGCTGACTATGTGCCTAGATGATGATCTTTTTGCAGTGAATTTCCTGGATGTTCTTTGAGCTTCTTCTATTTGGATGTCTAGATGTCTAGCAAGGTCAGGGAAGTTTTCCTTGATTATTTCCTCAAATATGTTTTCCAAACATTTAGATATCTCTTCTTCCTTGGGAACATCAATTATTCTTAGGTTTTATCTTTTAACATAATACCAAACTTCTTGACGTCTTTATTCATTCATTTTAATCTTGTTTTCTTTGTCTTTGTCAGATTGGGTTAATTCAAAAAACCTGTCTTCAGGTTCTGAAGTTCTTTCTTCTACTTGTTTTATTCTGTTGAGACTTTCCTGTGTATTTTACATTTCTCTGTGTCCTTCATTTCCAGAAGTTATTATTGTTTTTAATTTATGCTATCTATTTCTCTGGAGATTTTTCCATCCATATCCTGTATCATTTTTTTGATTTCTCGAAGTTGGTATTCCCCTTCTCTGGTGCCTTCCTGAGTAACTTAATAATTAACGTTCTGAATTCTTTTTCTGGAAATTCAGAGATTTCTTCTGGGTTTGCAGCCATTCCTGGTGAGCTACTGTGATCTTTTGGGAGTGTTTTGTCATAATACCAGGATTGTTTTTCTGGTTCCTTTTCATTTGGGTAGACTATGTCAGAGGGAAGATCTGGGGCTCAAGGGCTGCTGTTCAGATTCTTTTGTCCCACATGGTGCTCCCTTGATGTGGTGCTCTCCCACTTCCCCTAGAGATGTGGCTTTCTAAGAGCTGAACTGCAGTGATAGTTATTTCTCTTCTGGGTCTAGCCATTCAGTGGAGCTACTGGGCTTCTGGCTGGTACTGAGGAGAGTATGTAAAGAGTCTTGTGATGTGATTTGTCTTCAGGTCTCTCAGCCCTGAATACCAGCACCTGCTCTGGTGGCAGTAGCAGGGGAGTGAAGTGGATTCTGTGAGAGTCCTTGGTTGTAGTTTTGTTTAGTATGCTGGTTTTATGTTGGTTGGCCTCCAGTCAGCAGGTGGCACTTTCAAGAGAGCATCAATCAGCTATGGTAGTATAGGGAGTATATAAGCTTGCCCTAGGGTCACCTGGATAAATATTGGGGTCTCTCAGGGCAGTGGGCAGGACCACAGATCTTCCAAGAGATTATATCCGTTGTCTTCAGCTACCAGGGCGGGTAGAGAAAGACCATCAGGTGGGGCAGAGTTAGACGTGTCTGAGCTGAGACTCTCCTTGGGCAGGGCTTGCTGGGACTGCTGTAGTGGATAGGGTGTAGTTCTCAGGCTAATGAAGTTACATTCCCAGGGGGATTATGGCTGCCTCTGCCATGTCATACAAGTTGCCAGGAAAATGGGGAAAGCTGGCAGTGACAGGCTTCACCAAGCTCCCATGCAGCCCGAAAGGCCAGTCTCACTCCCACCAACAGCACCAAGTTTATTTGCAGGCAGCTGGTGAGTCGGGCTGAGAACTTGGCCCAGGCTAAAAGCCTCCCAGCTGAGAAAGCAAGCAGCACTTTTAGGTTTCACACCTCCCCAACTGCCGTGGCTTCTGTGCTCATATCTGCATTCCTTGTTAACCCCACTCCCCAAGATTCTGTCCAGGAAACTTCACATCCAGTCAAAATTGTACAAAGTTCATTTGGAAATTTCCTTCTCCCTGTGGTCTTTCCCCAGTTCCACTGGCAGCCCTCTCCAAGGACCCCTGTAAGACGAAGTCAGAAATGGCTTCCCCAGGAACTGAGAGCCAACAGGGGTCTTCTCACTACTTCTTCTAACCCTACATTTTTCTCAGCTCTCTAAATTAATCTCAGCTCCAGGTAAGGCCAAATCCTTCTTCTGTGATCTAGGCTCCCCAGTGAGGATGTGCACTTGGGGGCAGATTTTCACCCTCTCACACTTTGGGCACTCCCAGTTTTCTGGCTGTCTCATGGCACCTGCAGTGGCAAGCAGTTTCCTTGAAAGGGTCTGTGGATTCTCTGGCCTTTCCCGGTATGTTCCTGCGGTAGTTCTTGGAGCAAAAATTCACAATGTGAGTCTTCACGTGCTGCTCTGTACATCTGAGTGGAGGCTGCAAGTTAGTTCTGTCTCCTATCTGCCATTTTTTCCCCTCAGGATTATTAGAATTTAGAAGCTTGGAGGAGAGGCCACAAGGAGCTTGGACTCAGAGCTCTGCATGGAAGGGGAGGTGACAGTTGCTGCTGGGATCTCTGAGAGGGCACAATAAGGCAACTTCTGAAGTGTGGGATAAAGCAAATTGCAAACTAGGACCAACTACTGACAATGGAACCAGCTGCACTGCCAGGTTGAAAACCCTAAATTACCTTATGGATGACATTTTTTCCATGAGCCCCTTCATTGGCTTAGTTCCATTTCACTATATGTCAACCCAAGCAATGTAGATTTAAATCGGTCCACTTTGCCCTGGCAGTTGGCTTTGGGGGAGAGAGAAGAAGAGGGGTGAGAATGAGTTTGAGATGATGTTAAGAAATCTGGGAACCTAAAAGCACCTTAAAGGTTATTTCATTGGAACATAAATGAACCTTTAAAATCATCAAATATTCTCACTTACAAATTAGAAAACTGAGGCCAGAGAACCCTATTAAAATCCAGAGTTTTCCTTCAGAGTCATGAATCTATGTAACTAACTTTCACAGTAACAAAACCACTATTTTCAAAAAAATTTTCCACAAAACTGATCTTAGCCCTGATAAGTTTCAGAGGCTTTACAGTTACACCCTCAAGATACTTTGGGTTCAGTTACAGACCACTGCAATAAAGCAAATACTGCAATAAAGTGAGTGACACAATATTTTTTGTTTCCCAGTGCATATAAAAGTTATGTTTACACTACATTGTAATCCACTAAGTATGCAACACCAATACATTTAAAAGAAAACACATACATGCCTTAATTTAAAAATACTTTATTGCTAATAAATGCTAACAATTAGCCTTAAGCAAGTCTAATCTTTTGCTCATGGAGGGTCTTGCCTTCATGTTGATGGCTGCTGAATATTGGAATGATTCTGGCAGTTTTTAAAAGACAACAATGAAGTTTGCTGCATCGATTGATTCATCTCATGAAAGAGTCCTCTGTAGCATGTGATGCTGTTTGATAACATTTTACTCAGTTGAACTTTGTTCAAAATTGGTATCAATCCTCTCAAACCCTGCCACTGCTTTATTAAGTTTATATAATATTCTAAATCCTTTGTCATCATTTCAACACTGTTCACCAAGAGTAGATTCCATCTCAAGAAACTACTTTCTTTGCTCATCCATTCAAGTTTTATTATGACATTGCAGCAATTCAGTCACATCTTCAGGCTTTACTTCTCATTCTAGTTCTCTTGTTATTTCTACCACATCTGCAGTGACTTCCTCAACACTGAAGTTTTGAACCCCTCAAAGTCATCCATGGGGGTCGGAATCAGCCTCTTCCAAGTTCCTGTTCATGTTGGTATTTTGACCTCCTCCCATGAATCATGAATGTCCTCAATGGCATCTGGAATAAATCCTTTCCAGAACATTTTCTATTTACTTTTCCCAGATGCATTTGAGAAATTACTATCCATGGCAGCTATAGCATTATGAAATTTGTTTCTTAAAGAGTAAGACTTAAAAGTTGAAATTACTCCTTGATCCATGGACTGCAGAATGGATGTTATGTTTGCAGAAATGAAAATAAGAATCTCCTTGTACATCTCCATCAGAGGTCTTGGGTGGATAGGTGTGTTGTCAATAACCAGTAATATTTTGAAAGAAGTCTTCTTCTCTGAGCAGTAGCTAACAAAAGAGTGATCTTAAAATATTCTTTAAACCATGCTATAAATAGATGTGCTGTCATCCAAGCTTTGTTGTTCCATTTATAGAGCACAGGCAGACTAGATGGAGCGTAATTCTTAAGGGACCTAGGATTGTTAGAACTAGAGATGACCATTGGCTTCACCTTAAAGTCACCAGCTGCATTATCCCCTAACAAGAGAGTCAGCCTGACCTTTGAAGTTCTGAAGTCAAGTATTGACTTCTCTCTAACTATCAAAGTCCTAGATGTCTTCTTCTTCCAATAGAAGATTGTTTCATCTACACTGAAAATCTCTTGTGTTTAACGTAGCCACCTTCATCAGTGATCTCAGCTAGATTTTCTGGATAACTTGCTGCAGCTTCTACATCAGCACTTGCTGCTTTAACTTGTACTTTTATGTAAGAGAGACTGTTTCTTTCCTAAAACCTTATGAACCAACCTCTGCTAGCTTCCAACTTTTCCTCTGCAGCTTCCTCACGTCTCTCAGCCTTCATAGAACTGAAGAGAGCTAGGGCTTGCTCTGGATTAGGCACTAGCTTAAGGGAATGTTGTAGCTGGTTTGATCTTCTAACCAGACCACTAAAACTTTCTTCATATCAGCAACGAGACTATTTTACTTCTTATCAATTTTTTGTGTTCACTGGTGTAGCTCTTCTAATGTTCTTCAAGAGCTTTTTCTTTGCATTCATAACTTGGCTGTTTGGCACAAGAGACCTGTCTTGGCTTTTGACATACCTTCCCCACTAGACTTAATCATTTCTAGTTTCTGATTTAAAGTGAAAGATGTACAACTTTTTCTTTGTCTTGAACACTTAGATGCCACTGTAGGGTTATTAATTAGCCTAACTTTAATATTGCTGCATCTCGGGGGATAGGAAGGCGGCCCCAGGAGAGGGAGCAAGATGGGCAAATAGCCATGCAGTTGAGCAGTCAGAATACAGACATTTATCAATTAAGTTCATCTTTTTATATAAGCATGGTTCATGGCACCCTAAAACAACTACAATAGTAACATCAAAGATCACTGATAACCATAACAGATCATAATGAAAAGTTTTGAAAATCTGACACAGAGACATAAAGTATGCACATGCTGTTAGGAAATCATGCCAATAGATTTGCTCAGCACAGGGTTGCCACAAACCTTCCATTTGTAACAAATGCAGGATCTATGAAGCGCAATAAAGCAAAGCACAATAAAATGAGGTTTGCCTATACTATGAAGGCAGCCTCTCAAAGACCTCTTAGTTGCTTCTTCTCCTGGGTCTTGAGTTCCAAGAACTCCACATCCATGGCAGGCCTGCCCTTGGAAACATCTCTACCCTATTCTCATCTGCACGAGGAACAGCAGGCTGGGAGGCCCTGGGAACATGACCAAGACCCAAGGCTCAGATGGGCCAAGAGAGGTTTCCTGGCTACTCACTATGGCCTCTGATTCCAAGAAGGAGGGAGGAATTTGGATGTAATTTTTCTGCAAATATTCCTCTTATTTAGCTGACTAAGGTTTCTGGCTCCCAGATAAGTAACTTCTTCAGCCATAGAGACCAACCTAGGGGCTGCTACCACTCCTTTTTCTGCCTAAATACTCTCTCAGAAAATCCTAAGGCAGTTGGGAAAATGAGGACTAGGAGAAAATATGAAAGATTCCTTGGCCAAATGTCTTCTGTGTGCTTAGGAATAGTAAGGTTCGTATTTATCAACTTAAATCTCCTCAGCCTCACCAGGGCTGACCAAACAGGATTCATGGAGCCAGCATCTTGATAGCATATGGCCTTTTTTTTTTTCCTTCAAAGTAGATGTGATAGGGAGACATGCATTTGCCTATTTCAGTCAGGCTAAAAAGCTTTATTTGTTTTAGCTGCACTTTTAAAAGTATATTTACCTTCATACACATATAGTTTTCCTGGCTTTTATTGGAAAATGAAGCCAGCATTTTACTCCAGGCTACATTTGGGGTTGGAGAGTATAGGTGTTGTGATCCCAGGAGATCCCCAGTGGACTGATTTCTCTCCCCAAGGTCATTTCTACCCTCATTTCAGAACAGGAGTGTGGTGACACCACTGTGGACCTCGTGGCATGTAGATGCCTAGATGCCACCAGGAGCTAGTGCTTGTGGTGAGCCTCATTCTCCTGAGTACCTTGAGTAAGGTGATACAAGGCCAGGCAAGGTGACTCACACCTGTAATTCCAGCACTTTGGGAAGCTGAGGAGGGAGAATCACTTGAGGCCAGGAGTTCAAAACCAGTCTGGGCAACATAGCAAGACTCCATCTCTACTAAAAAAAATTATTAATTAGCTGTGCATGGTGGCATATGCCTGTAGTCCTAGCTATTTGGGAGGCTGAGGTGGGAGGATCACTTGAGCCCAGGAGTTCAAGATTGCAGTGAGCTATGATTGCACCATTGCACTCCAACCTGAGCAACAAAATGAGATCCTGCCTCAAAAAAAAGGAAAAAAAAAAAAAAAAGAGGATACAGGTCAGGCAAGAGCTGGGTCAGTACACAAGTAGCAGCTCTGTCCTATTCCAGGCCTTCAATCCACTGGCCAAGTTGAAAAGCTGGAAGATACCTCTCCCTAAATGTATCAGTTAGCTATCACCTCACACATACACATGCTGCATTTTAAAAAGCCCAAACTTGGTGACTTAAAACAACAATCAATTGTTCTTACTGATCTTACTTAGTTCAGCTGATCTAAGCTGGGTTTGGCTGGAGTGACTTGACTGTTCTCTGCATTTCTCTTGTCTTCCTCTTGGGATCATCAGGCCAGTCCTGGCATGACTTTCTAATATAATGGCAAAGGCACAACAGCACAAGCAAAAGCTCCCAAGATCTCTTGAGGTCTAGGTTTGGAACTGTTACATTAGCATCTCTGCCTCAGTTTTTTATTGTGGTAAGAGATACATAAAATTTACCATTTTAACTCTTTAAGTGCACAGCCTGATGCCATTGCATACATCTACCTTGTTGTACAGCTATCAACACTGCCTCCAGAATTTTTTCATCAACTAAAACTCTGCACTCCCCCTCCCTCCCTTCTCCCAGCCTCTGGTAGCCACTGTTCCACTTTCTGTTTCTATGAATTTGGCTGTTCTAGGTACCTCATATAAATGGAATCATACAGTATCTGTCCTTTTATATCTGACTTCCTTCACTTAGTATAATGTTTTCAAGGCTCATCCATGTTGTAGTGTATGTCAGAATGTCATTCCTTAAGACTGTATAATATTCCATCATATATATATACCACATTTTGTTTATCTACCCATCTATTGTTGGATATTTGGGTTGTTTAAATCTTTTGGGTATTATGAATAATGCTGCTATGAACATAGGTGTACAAATATCTTTTAAAGTTCCTGTTTTCAATTCTTTTGAATATATACCCTAAAGTGGAATTGCTGGAGCATACGATAATCCTATATTTAATTTTTTAGGGACCACCATACTGTTTCCCACAACAGCTGCTCCATGTTATATTCCCACTAGCAATGCACAAGGTTTCCAATTTTTTCACATATTTGCAAACATATTTTGGGTTTCTTTTAATAATAGCCATCCTGGTGGGTATGCAGTGGTAACTCATGGTGGGTTTAATTTGCATTTTCCTAATGATTAATTGAGCATCTTTTCATGTGTTTATTGGCCATTTGTGTATCTCTTTTGGAGAAATGTCTGCTCAAGTCCTTTGCTTATCTGGGCATTTGCCCAAACTGGGTGGTTTGTTAGTTATCAAATTTTAAGAGTTTTTTTATATAGTCTGCATATTAATTTCTTATCAGATCTGGGCTTTGCAAATATTTTCTCTCATTCTGTGAGTTGCTTTTTCACTCACTTGATAGTGTCTTATGATGTGTAAGAGATTTAAATTTTGATGAAATCTACTTTATTTTTTTCGTTTGTTGCCTATATTTTAGTGTCATATCTAAGAAACCATTGCCAAACCCAGTGTCATTAAAGTTTTCCCTGTGATTTTTTGTAAAAAAGTTTTGTACTTTCCACTCTGAGGTTTAGGTCTTTCATCCACTTTGAGTTAATTTTTATATTTAGTGTAAGTCATTTGTTCACATATGGATATCCAGTTTCCCAGAACCATTTGTTGGCAAGACTATCCTTTCCCCATTGAATAGTCTTTGACCATGTATTTAAAAGTCTGTTTCCAGTCTCTATTCTGTTCTTTTGGTCTCTATGTCTGTCTTTATGCCAGTACAGTACTATTTTGATTACTATCACTTTGTATTAAGTTTTGAAATCAGGAACTATGAATCCTCTTTGTTCTTCTTTTTCAAGGTTGTTTCGTTATTCTGGGTGTTTTGATATTCCATATAATTTTAGCATGAGATTCTCTATTTGCAAAATATATCATTGGGATTTTGGTAGGGATTGCATTGAATTGGTAGATTACTATGGGTAGTATTGACATCCTAACAGTATTAAGTCTCCTAATCCATAAACATGAGATGTCCTTCCATGAATTTATATCTTCTTTAATTTCTTTCAGCCGTATTTTGTAGCTTTCAGTATTCAAGATTTTTGTCTCTCAGTCCATTTTGTGCTGCTACAACAGAATACCTGAGACTAGGTAATTTATAATGAACAGAAATTTATTGGCTCACAGTCTTCCTTTGCATCCTCCAAAAGGGAGGAAAGCTTTGTTTTCACATGGCAAAAGGTGGAAGAGCAAAGAAACAAATAAGGGCTGAACTCACCCTTTTATAATGGCATTAATCCAACCCATGAGGAGACAGCCCTCATGGCCTGATCACCTCTTAATACTGTTACAATGGAAATTAAATTTCAACATGAGTTTTGGAGGAGACCAACATCTGAACCATAGTAGCCTCCTTGGTTAAGTTTATTCCTAAGTATTTTCTTCTTTTTGATGCTGTTGTGAGTGGACTTGTTACAATAACAATGAACAATCAGAAAAGAAAAACATCTTTCTAACTCACATGGCCAAAGCCAGAAGGGGGAAGTATAACCGCTCTCTCATGGGAGGGCACTGTCAAGTTGCATGGTAGAGTCAGCGGATACATGAAGGAGTGAAGAATTGGATCATATAATACTACATCCCATACTGAGCTTCCAGGGGTCCATTTTTAGGTTTATCTTTTTAGAACCCTCCCTTCCAAATAGTCTGCTCCTACCCTCTCACTACTACCTCACTACCTCAGGAAAAACAAAAATGAAGGGGAAAAAAGTAAGTGAGCAAAGAAACAAAGGAGGTGGCAAGGTGCCCAGCTGAACAAGTAGCAGGTATGGGGGAAAGAACGCAGTCCAGGAGTCAGGTAGAAGGCCTGCTGCACAGTCTCAGGAAGGTCTCGTAACCTCTCTAGGCCTCAGTTTCTTCCTCTGGTGGTGAACTAGATGATTTCTAGGGATTCCCCATCTTGTGTAAATTTTAACAGTTCTATCCCTGGATTCACAAACAAGAAATATTAGACCAGGTGTGGTGGCTCACATCTGTAATCCTTGCACTTTGGGAGGCTGAGGCAAGCAGATCACTTGAGGCCAGGAGTTCAAGATCAGCCTGGCCAACATGGTGAAACCTCGTCTCTACTTAAAAATATGTGTGTGTGAGAGAGAGAGAGAGAAATTATCTGGGCATGGTGGTGCACACCTGTAATCCTAGCTACTTGGGAGGCGGAGGTTGCTGTGAGCTGAGATTGCACCACCACACTCCAGCTTGGGTGACAGAGCAAGACGCTGTCAAAAAAGAAATGAAACATTAGAAAATCCCTTCTCTCTGTAGATGCATAGGCACCCACCCACACATCCACAGAGGGTAGCCACCTGTCTTAGTCCAGTCAGGCTGATGTAACAGACATATCATAAAAACTAGTGGCTTATAAACAAAAGAAAATTGTTTTTTACAGTTCTAGAGTCTGGCAAGTCCCAGATAAGTGCAGCAGCAGATTAATTGAGGGCTTGCTGTCTGCTTCATAGATGGCAGCTTCTCAATGTGTCCCACATGGTGGAAGGGCCAAGGCAGCTCTCCAGGGCCTCTTTTATGAGGACACTAATCTCATTCATGAGGAAAGAGCCCATGTGATGGAATCACATCCCAAAGTCCCCACCCTCTGAAACCATCACCTTGGTGATTAGAATTCAATATGAATCTAGGGGGTACACAAACCCTCAGACCATAGCACCATCTTTGTGCCTCATATCTCATCATTTCCTGCCTTGCATCTACAGTTTTGAGTGTGTTTTCTAAAAATCTTATACCAGCTTGGGATCTCCCTGGAAGAGGGAAGATAGTCTTAATTATCTTATCTTAACTCTCCCCAGAGCAGTAGGTACCAAACAGATATTTTTTCTAAGTGAACTGAGGGGAAAAAAACTTCAGATTCTTTAATTTTCGATGACTTAATGCGTTTTACATATCCAAATAAATTCTCTGTAAGTTGCTGGGGCACCAGAGCGAACACAGCAAATACCCTGTCCTTCCAGGAATTTCTCTCACAACTGCAACCTGTTTATCTTACTGATTCTACACTACAAAGTCTTAGGTAAACATGATGATATCTGAGTTTATTATATCAAAATATGTTTGATGGCTCTGTAGATATGTATAATATTGTACATGTCCAGCGCAGGCTTTGCAAAAGCCTTCAGAAGACAAAGCCTTATGCAGAAAAAAAGATCCAGGTTTAAAATTGTGTTCCTAGTCTCTGATGAAAAAAATTTTGACTGGAAAAATCACATAACAAGTAAAATGAGGGAATATGATACTTTTACCAATTCAAGTTTGTTTCTTAACTATTACTATATAGTATGGTATTTTTTTCCCAACATATTGTATTTGAAGAAGGAATTTGTCAGAAAAAAAAAATCACTCTAAGAACTACTTATCTTGAAAACACTATTCAAGGAATGAAGATTAACTGTATCATTATTTTAAAGTTAGTATAGGGACATAAACAGAAATAGGTACTTTTGTTATCCAATAATTTTACTTAATTGAATGAATTATAGTCACCCTCCTAGAAATTCAGAGAATAAAAACATCTCCTGTTCACTCAGGAATGGCAAATATAATAAAAATGCCATGGACAAGGCCACATTGTGTGTACAGTTTCTAAAGCCACAAAGACAGTAAACCAGTGCACCAGGAATGTGTTCCTTATGGCTTTACTAAGGCTTTCTTCTTTTCCTCTCCTCCTAGGCTGCCCCATCACAGGTCACCCTGTCCCTAATATCACCTGGTTTCATGGTGGTCAGCCAATTGTCACTGCCACAGGACTGACACATCACATCTTGGCAGCTGGACAGATCCTTCAAGTTGCAAACCTTAGCGGTGGGTCTCAAGGGGAATTCAGCTGCCTTGCTCAGAATGAGGCAGGGGTACTCATGCAGAAGGCATCTTTAGTGATCCAAGGTAAGAAACCCTGCAGGCTTTGCAAACTGGACTAATTTCTTGAATAAGAAAGCCCGTTTGGGAATCTAACTATCTAGTAAAACAAAGTGATTTCTGATCTTCAGTGGTACCCAGGGCATGAAAACCGAAGCTGCGCCATGTTTCCATACTGTGAGACCCTACTTCTGTCAACATGGCTCTTCAGAACAGCCATCATGCCCCTCCTAGCAGAACCTGGAAAAGCCAATGCTGCCTTCAGAAATAGGCCCTTCTGCTTATAATGTTGCTGTTGCTCAGGACCATGGAAACACCACTATATATCAAAGTCAGATGTGATTCCTTTATGCTGATTTAACTAGTACAGATCTCACACACACGAAGAGTAGCCTGTTTGGTTACTGCCTCCTGCCTAAAGACACAGGCCTGGCGCCAGTGCCTGCTGATCATCCTGAAGAGTCTTCAGCTTTAGTCATAAGCTGAGGGCTTTCCAGGCACCTTTCCTTCGGCCCTGGCAAAGAACAGACTGCGAAGCCCACATGGCTCATGCATTAACCTTCCAGGAAAACAGGCATGTCAGAAAGCCTTTGGGCGGGGCCTGGCCTTCACTGCACCAAGAAAGAGTTGTAAATGAGGCCAAATCAGTGGGAAAGAGGGGAAAGTGGCCTTTTTATAGAAACTGTGTGAGGCTTTGGAGTTTTCGGCAGGCTAGTTCAACCTGTGGCCTGTGTGTGATATATTCCAAAATGAAGGATGCAATGGGAAGGGACAGAGTTGTGTGCCAAAATGGCACAAAAAGATGGAGAAAGGGAAATCTTTCTAAGCAGATAAGTTTTCTTCCTAAATATCTTCCTTCACCATTTGGCTTTTCAGACAGGAAAACAAATGTTCCATTTTCTCGCCAGCCAGCCAGTATCTGCTGAAAACCAGAAGCCAGGGCCTATTTGCAAGACTTGTAATACACAACTTTGCAAATAAGCACTCAAAATCTGCCACCTCATATTTATTTTTAACAGCTTTCCTATCAGTGAGTCCCAGACCCCCAAAGCAACTGGCTTTCTTACTGACATCATTGTCTCATGTAAATAAGCACTCTCTGTATAGGCTTTTTTGGGTAACATTTGCAAAGTCCAGCTCGAATCTGTACTGTGATGGTTAAGTATTTACTATATTTATATATCTTTGTAGAAAACAAAATCACTTTCTGGTGAACCAATGAGGAAAGAAAAGGACTGTAGCAAATATCTTTAAAAATAAGATGACCTATGGCATTAATCAAGTACCCTTCTTATGTCAGGCACTGAGCTACTTTATTTCCTGTCCCCACAGTAACTTGGTAAGGTGAGGGTCACTGTACTCATTTCATGGCTGAGGCCCCTAGAGACCACGTGACTTCCCCAAATAGTTCGGGAATGGTGCCCATCAAGGAGCGGGGCCCTCATTTATAATAGCTCCTCTCCTTCAGGCCACAAATCCACCCCTTCCACCCTCTCCCTGCCCTGCTCAGAAGGAATTCAGAGTGTGGGCAATTAAGCTATATTCTTTTCTACTCTGCTCCTCCTCCCATGACAGATTACTGGTGGTCTGTGGACAGATTGGCAACCTGCTCAGCCTCCTGTGGTAACCGGGGGGTTCAGCAGCCCCGCTTGAGGTGCCTGCTGAACAGCACAGAGGTCAACCCTGCCCACTGCGCAGGGAAGGTTCGCCCTGCAGTGCAGCCCATTGCGTGCAACCGGAGAGACTGCCCTTCTCGGTGAGTGCGGCGGACACTGGCTCAGACCTCCCCACCCTAGGATGGGCCCTCACTTTTAGCAAGGTCGAGGGCGAGCCCTTGGGTAGCACTGTGCAGGGAGAGATGCCAGCCAAGGAGCTGTTCTTCCCTCTAGGCACAGGCTTGTCAGGCCTCTCCACCCTGCTGAAAATATCCTCAGACTACACCACCTCTCTCAGCTCTGTTTATTCCTCACCCCGCTAATGGTCAACCAAGTTTCCCAAGTGCCTGACAGGGTCTGTTCAGGGAGCAAGAGCATCCCAGGCCCTAGCAAGCCATAGACTCCCCCACCCATCATACAGTAATCAACTGACTCTGAGTTGTTTGGAGAAAGCAATGTCTTTTCAATTGAAGGGCTGAGGAAACAATGATTACTGGGCTCCACCCGCCCTCCAAGTCTAACCTTAAACACCCGTGCTAATCAGTACTCCAGTTTAGTTGGGGAAATCTTATCTTCCTCTTTTCTACAAAGGCTTGCATCTCACTAAAGTTGAAATAAATCTTTGTTTCCGATAGTAGCCTCATGCTCAGCATTTGGGTTCCTTGTGTGGCCCAGCATGACACCCAAAGCCTCTGCCATCTTCCTCATGCTTCAAGAGGCTATGAGTCTCCCTGTGCACCCCATCCTCTGTCCTCAGCAGTAGTTAAGTGGATAATAGATGGGCTTGGAGTTGGCACTGGTGTGGTGCTCAGAGCCTGGGGGGACTTAGCTCTGCCCTCAACCCTCAAATGCCCCTTTACTACCTATCTGTAGGACTTTCATACAATACTTAGGCAACTGCTTTCTGTTTTGCCAGCTGAGTCATAAGGAGCAGCTGAAACCAGGAGAGACTCAATGAAATATGAAACATGCTCATTAATATCAGCAGTTTGACTTGCTGACGGGAAGGTTTCCACAGGAATGATTAATGTCCTTTTATACCCTTCCTGAACTGTAACATACCCCGGCCCTTTCCATTCTCAAACCCCCCACCCCAGCTCCTGAAAAATTGCTGAAACGTATATTTGGAAATAAAAGTTGATTGAAATGCAGGCCTGACATTCACCAGGGATATAAGAGGCTGGAAAACTGCCCTTGCCAAGCTATGCAAAATGAAGAAGAGATCTCTGACGTGCCAGGAACTTTTTGACTTGATTTGGTGATGGTCAGAGTCAATCAGCTTAATTTACTTCTGCAAATGAAATAATAATGGCTGTGTTTTCTTGGATTTCAATGCCCCCAGGAGTTTTTAAACACCTCTTGCCTGCTTCCTAAGTGGCTCTGCTCCTGTGCGTTGGAAATCTGCATGCAGTCATCCCTCTACAAGGCAAAAGAACAGGGAAGTGGCCACAAAACTAAATAAGTCACAGATCCAGATTTAGGAGGAATTTGCTCCCCTTCCCTGCTACATGCCTCTCCTGAAAGCCAGATGTGGCGCCGCTTGGCTAGGACGTAGCCATAGGTTCACTTTGCCTGCCAGATGTTTTGAACACTTAGTATCCTTCTTTGCACATGAACAAGTGTTGCCCTGGTTGTCTCTTTAAGATACAACTGGGTAACCCTGCTGTGACCCAGATAGCTGCTTTAACCATTTTGTTATATAAATTTTCTCAATCACTAAAACCAAAGAGTGGGATTTTTTTTGTTCTAGATTACATGAGCAACAAGTCTTGCAATTTCCCCAAGCTGTCTCCGTCTCTTTGAGAATTATTACAGGGCACACACATGCAATGCGAATCCCTGCATGTTTGTATATGGACCAAGGATTTCAGAGTGTTCCCAGTTTACAGGCTGGCTTTGTGAGAAAAGTCCATTTGTCACAGTCTCACTTTTGGAACCTAACATTGAGAGAACAACTATCTCTACCACGTATGCAGCCCTCTGAGAGGTATAAGACCTATAGACTATAACACCAAGAGATGGGAGGAACTTTACCTGTTTCTGAGGGATTGACCAAAATGTGTGGCAGGAAGTACACTGAGCACTACCAGACAAAACTTTGACTTCAGTGAGGCCCAGATTACTTTCTGTGTCAGGAGGTGACACAAATTTGGATCTGACTTCCCTAGAACCTTGGATCTCCTTTAGGAAGTACCAACACTGCAGTTACAAAACAACAAATTGATTCTCTTACAATTTTGAAGGCCAGAAGTGCACGATCAAGGTATCCGGAGGGTCATATCACCTCCAAAGGTTCTAGGAGAGAATCCGCTTCTGGTGGTCCCAGGTGTTCCTTGGCTTATGGCCACATCACTCCACCTTCAGCCTTTCTGGTCACATTATCTCCTCCTCTTCTCTGTATGTAATCTCCCTCTGCCTTTCTCTGTAAGAACACTTGTTATGGCAGGCATATAGGGCCCAGCCAGATAATCCAAGATAGTCTTATCTTAAATCCATAATTACATCTGCAAAGAACCTTGCCACATAAGGTAACATTCACAGGCACTAGGGATTTGACATGGATATCTTTTGGAGGAGTCATTTTTCAGCCTATCTTTCCAAGTATATACTGTGAAAAGGGTACTGGCCCCAAATCAGTGGCAAGAGCAGGGATGTGGGGTGGGGAGGGGATCTCTTTTCCCCAGGGCTTGTCCCTTTAGGGCTCTCCTGACACTTCTTCCTCTCCCCAGGTGGATGGTGACCTCCTGGTCTGCCTGTACCCGGAGCTGTGGGGGAGGTGTCCAGACTCGCAGGGTGACCTGTCAAAAGCTGAAAGCCTCTGGGATCTCCACCCCTGTGTCCAATGACATGTGCACCCAGGTTGCCAAGCGGCCTGTGGACACCCAGGCCTGTAACCAGCAGCTGTGTGTGGAGTGGGCCTTCTCCAGCTGGGGCCAGGTGAGGAGCCAGAGAGGTTGTTATTTGAAAGCTAAATCTAAAGGAGTGGACGCTGCCACAGTAGGAAGTGAAATGTTATCACTGCCACCTCCTCCTTTCACATTCTGACTGGCCAGGTATAGCTTTTGTTGGTTGTCCAGCTGAGACACCCTCAGAGCAGCAGGCTTTTAATTCTTTGTGTAATTCTATGAACCAATGTGACTGAATGTTTTTAGGCAGTTAGCAATTCAAAACATCTTCTAATTGGCCATCTATACATTATTACATTTATGTCCTCCACTCCCACCCTTAGGTGTGTCCTTTGGAAAACAATCACTTGCAACTTTCTATTAAGTTAACACACTGTGGCCATCTTTAACGAAAATCAAATGTTTTTGGCCATACAGTTCACGTTCCAACTCATAAGCCATTTGTGTCCCAGGTAAGTTGAGGCTACTGCTCAATGCTAGCCAATCAACATGCCTAACTGGAGACTCCTTTCTGGAGCTTCTACTAACCCTTCCTTATTTCCAGTGACATAATGTATATGCTTCATAATCAAAGAGGCATGAGCTCCCCTTGCCTGGGGGAATATCATCTCTCTCTTACCTGGAAAAGCCCACTTCTCATAGCTCACATACCTCTCAAGACAGCTCTGCTTCCAGGCCCTTGAGGCTTATTGGTAGTTCATAAAATTACAATAGCAAACAGATCTGGCTACACATGAGAGATGTTTCTGCACTGTGTCATCAAGGTCACTCAAGGGGGGACATATGGTGCACCAGTGATTGTTTCCTAACAGAAAGAAAAATACATATGTCTTTCTCCTTTTCTCTATTCCTTCCCCTCAAAAAAATTCACCCCCTCCTCCTCTTTTCTGCAACCCTCCAGGACAGTATGTGTCAAGCTTTAATGTGAATCACCTGGGAATCTTATTAAAGATGCAAATTCTAATATGGTATGTCTTAGGTAGAACTTGGGTTGCTGAATTTCTCAAAACTTCTGGTAACATCAATGCTCTTAGACCAAGGGCTTCACTTGAAAAAGTAGCAAGGCTTGAGGCATTACAGATTGCAGACAAATGCTTCATCTCACAATCCTGTTGATGTCTCTCTGCTGGTAATATTGCTGATATTGTGCTTCAAACTGTAGATGCTTCTCAAACGTCCACACTCCACTCCTGTGAGAATGAAAGTGATGATAGTTTCTAACAAAAAATTCCTTTTGGAATAGTGTTAGACTTCATGAAGGCAGGCAGAAGGAAAAACATTTGTATAAGAAAACCATGCCAATTTTAGTCCAAGTAAAACTAAGACCACCTTCTTAGCTCCAAAAATCTGGCTTCATGTAATAATTCGACTTTCTTCTTTTAATCCAACATACATTTATGGGACACCTGTCTTGGGAGGGGAATGTGTCCCATTTATAAGCATGTGTGAAGAAATGAAGGGAAAAGCAGCCCACAATGTTTGCAGGAGAATGAAGTGACAGAATAGAAATAGAAATGTGGCCTGGAAAGCAGGTGCAAGATCATAAAAGGGTCTTGTATGCTGTACAAAGAATTTGGATTTTATTGTAAGTGCAACTACAAAGATTTTTAAGAAGGAGTGGCACAATCAGACTTTTAAGATTACTGTCTGGCCAGGCACAATGGCTCATGCCGGTAATCTCAGCTACTCAGGAGGCTGAGGCAGAAGGAGCACTTGAGAGGTTGAAGCTGCAATGAGCTGTGATCACACCACTTTCACTACTCCAGCCTGGGTGACAAAGCAAAAACCTCTTTTTTTTAAAAAAAAAAAAAAAAAAAAAAAAAGGTCTGCTGTCTGCAGCATAGTGATCAAATTGGCAAGTGAAAGGACTACAGAAAGAGAAACCTAATCTAGGTGAGCAATTTTGGTGGTCAGAATGAAGGTATTGAGCAGTGCCAATAGAGAGGAATCCATTTCTCTTTATAAGTGTGATTCACATGGCTTCCATGAGCCATTGGATATCAGGGATGAGAGAAAGGAAGGAAGTCAAAATTTTACTGGAGGGTCTGAATTGAATAACTAGATAGGAATATAGAAAAAAGAGGGTGGATTAGTGCTATATGGAATTGTTTTGGACATGTTTATACCTAAGTACAGATGCTCATTAAGTAGTTGCACATATAGGTCTGGGGCTTAAAAGAGAACTGTGCTAAACACTATCAATTTGAAAGTCATTAGTATACAAGTGGTGGCTAAGAATCATAGATGGTATCACCCAGAGAGAGGGAAAGGATCAGATTAAGAAAAGGCACAGGACAGAACCCTGGGGTAAACAACACTAATTAACCTGGGGGAAGAAGAGAAAAAAAGATTAACCTAATGAGTGGGAAAATTCACAGAAACCAGTGGAGGAGCTTTATCAAGAAGGAAGGAAGTCAATGGTATAAAAATACATCCAACAGAATAAACAAAATACAAAATAAGCATTGGCCTTATTTTGTACATACAGTGCATATTTGAACTTGACTGATAGGCAGTCACTGGTAACTCTGTGAATGGCAGTTTCAGTGTAAAAGTAGGCAGTGTAAAAGTAGCCACTGAAATCAAACCAGCAATAGGTTTAGTTACAAATGAGAATGGAGGAAATAAGTGCTTCCAGGGACACATTACTCCTTCAAGAATTCCCAGTGTAGTCAAGAGACATTAGCAAAATGGCAAATTAGGAAGCTCCAACTCCATGTTCTCTTATGGAAGCATCAAAAAAACAACTAGAAACTGGCTGAACTAACCTTATAAGTGTTCTGGAAAACCGCCCAAGTTCTATAGCACCCAAGTAAACAGCCAATAAAGAAAAAGCCATCTTTAAGATGACATGAAATTTCCTGGTATTTTCATTCATCCTTGCCCCACCCCTCCTCCATGTGGCATGGTTTTGATCTTGACAACGTAGCAGCCACTAATTGTGAAATCTGCACAAGGACCACAGACCTGCAGACACCTGGGAAAAAAGATTATGGGTGGAGACATGGGGGAAGGCAGAGCATCAAGACAAATAACTGAAGGATGCTGGGCTTACTACCGAGGTGATGGGATGGTCTGTGCAGCAGACCACCATGGCACACGTTTACCTATGTCACAAACCTGCACATGTACCCCAGAACTTAAAAGTTGAAGGAAAAAAAAAAGAAATATCAAAGACTTGATAATGTAAAAATATACAGACAGCCAAAAACAAAAGAGTCTGGTGCCTCCCTCCCCTCTCTTACCCTGTGACAAGCCAGCTCCTCTTGCCTTCCTCTATGATTGTAAGCTTCCTGAGGTCTCACCAGAAGCAGTTGCTGGCACCATACTTCTTATACTACCTGCAAGACCATGAGCCAAATAAACCCTTTTTCTTTATTTAAAAAAGAAAAAGAAAGAAAAATTATAACGTCCAGAAAGAAAAAACTATCAACCAAGAATTATCGGGCAAAACTGTCCTTCAAAAACAAGGGGGAAATTATGACATTCCAGAGAGCTTGTTACCACTATTCCTGATTACAAGAGATGTTAAATGGAGTCCTTTGAGTTATAACAAAAAGATGCTAGATAGTTAACTCCAAGCCACATGAACATATAAAGACTCTCCAATAAAGATAAATAGATGGGCAGGCATTAAAACCATTATTATTTTGTTTCATAGCTCCACTTATTTTCTATAGATTTCAAAGAAATGCATAAAAAGTAATTATAAATCTGTTAGTGAATATATAGCATATAGATACAATTTTCACACCAATAATGTAAAGTGGGGATGGGAAACAGAGCAGTACATATGTAGAGTTTTGTATGAAATTGATATCAAAAATCAAATTAGATTGTTATAACTTTGGGATATTATATGTAATCCCCATGGTAACAACAAAGAAAATATGTATAGCCAAAAGAGAATGAGAAAGGAAGCAAAATTTGTCACTACGAAAAAGCAACTAATCACAAAAGACAACATAAGTGGAGGGAATGATGAGGGAAAGCTATAAGATGTACATAAAAATAAATAATAAAAAGGCAAAAGTTAGTTCTTCCCTATCAGTAATTACTTTAAAGGAATTAAACCCCCAAAGACATAGATTGGCCTAGTAGATGTTAGAAAAAAGACATGATTCAACTCTATGCTGTCTACAAAAGACTTGCTTGAGATCTAAAGAAAAAAGTAGGTTAAAAGTGAAGGAATGGAAAAAGATAGTCCATGTAAATAAAAAACAAAAGCTGAGGTAGCTATACTAAATCAAATAACATAATGATAATATACCAAGAAAATATAACAATTATAAACATGCATGCACCAAACATCAGAGCCCCAAAGTATATTAATCAAATATTGACAGAATTGAAGAGAGAAATAATCAGTTCTATAATAGAAACTTTAGAAACCCACTTTCAACAATGGATAGGACAACTAAACAAAAGATCAGTAAAGAAACAGAGTAACTGAACAATACTATAAACTAATTGGAGTAACAGACATACAGAGGACTCCACCCAATATAGCAGAATACTTGTTTTTTCTCAAGTGCACATGAAAAATTATCCAAAAAAGGACTGTATGTTATGCCAAAAAATAATTCTTAATACATTTGAAAAGAATGAATTTATACAGAGTTCCTTTTCCAACCACAGGGAAGGAAACTAGACAAGTGAAAACAAAACCACAACATACCAAAATGTATGGAGCACAGAGAAAATAGTGCTAAGAGAAAAATTTATGGCTGTAAATGCTTACATTAAAAAAGAAAGACTTCAAATCAACAACTTAACTTTACACCTTAAAAATTTACAGAAAACAAGCAAACTAAACCTAATGCTAGCAGAAGAGGATAATAAAGATTAGAGAATAGTAAAGAAAACTCAGCAAAACCGAAAGTAAATTCTTCAAAAAGGTTGGCCAAAATAGACAAACTTTTAGCTATATTGGCAAAGAAAAAGAGAGAAGACTCAAATTCCTAAAATCAGAAATGAAAATGGAGACATTACTACCAGTATTACAGAAATAAAAAGGATTGGCCAGGCATGGTGGCTCATACCTGTAATCCCAACACTTTGGGAGTCCGAAGCAGGCAGATCACTTGAGGTCAGGAATTCGAGACCAGCCTGGCCAACATGGCAAAACCCTGTCTCTGCGAAAAATACAAAAGTTAGCCAGGTGTGGTGGTGGGCGCCTGTAGTCCCAGCTACTTGAGAGGCTGAGGGTCAGGAATCGCATGAACCCAGGAGGTGGAGGTTGCAGTGAGCAGAGATCATACCACTGCACTCCAAGACTCTGTCTCAAAACAAAAAGAAAAAGAAAGAAGAAACCAAGTGTTAATCAAAAGTAGAATGGAAAATTCAATCATGGTATGTTCATAAAATAAAGTGCTATACATCAGTGAAAATGAACAAACTTCAGTTATGTACATAATACATTGTAAGAAAATACCAGATATAAAACAAACATGAAATATGGTTCATTTACGTAAATTTCAAAAACAGTCATAAACTAAACTGTTTTAAAAGTTAAGTCTCTGTGGTTACATGTGGAGAAGGGAAAGAGAGTAAAGAGTAGGCACAAACTAGGCTCCTGAGTTGCTGACAGCATTTTATTTCTTCACGTGTATACAGGACTAGCTACATAAGTTGTGGGGCCCATTGCAACATGAAAATGTCAGGCTGCTTGTTCAAAAACTATAATGAATGTCAAGGTTGACAGTAGAGCGTCAAACCAACTACAGTTTCCTTCTAAGGGTGTAGGGACATCCATGCAGCTAGCTTTGCTTTTATACAGTTGTCCCTTGGTATCCATAGGTGATTGATGTAAGGAGCACCTGTATATACCAAAATCCACACAAACTCAAGTCCTGCAGTCAATCTCACAGAACCTGCATATACAATAAGTTGGCCCTCCATATACATGGGTTTCGCATCCCAAGACCTTTGGTTGGGGGAAAAAAAAAAAAAAATGTATAAGTGGACCTGCCCATTTCAAACCCATGTTGTTTAAAGGTCAGTTATACTCACTTTATAGAACTCCCTGAGATATACTTCATGTTTTAATCACTTTTTTTTTTTTTAGAGATGGGGTCTCACTATTTTGTCCAGGCTGGAGTGTAGTGACTGTTCACAGGCATGATCATGGTACACTATAGCCTCAAATTCCTGGGCTCAAGCAATACTCTTGCCTCAGCCTTCTGCTGGGAATACAGGCATCAACCACCACACCTGGCTGTTAATCAGTTTTCTGTATGCACACTGTGCTTCACAATAAAAGTTATTTTTTGGCCAGGCACAGTGGCTTACTCCTGTAATCCCAGCACTTTTGGAGGCCGAGGCAGGCAGATCACCTGAGGTCAAGAGTTCAAGACCAGCCTGACCAACATGGTGAAACCCTATCTCTACTAAAAATACAAAAAATAGCCAGGCATGATGGCATGTGCCTGTAGTCGCAGCTACTTGGGAGGCTGAGACAGGATAATCACTTGTACCTGAGAGGCAGAGGTTGCAGTAAGCCGAGATTGTGCCACTGTACTCCAGCCTGGCGACAGAGTGAGACTCCATCTGAGAAAAAGGAAAAAAAGTTCTTTAAAATATGTTTAAAGAGATAAATTTTAGCTACTCAGGAGGCTGAGGTGGGAGGATCACTTGAGCCTAGGAGTTGAAGGCTGCAGTGAGCTGAGATTGTGCCACGGCACTCCAACCTGGGCAACAGAAAGAGACCCTGCCTCAAAAAAAAAGTCCCGGTTATTGGTGTTAAGGGTTTGTTTTGTTTTGTTTTGTTTTGTTTGTTTTTTTTTTTTTACATTTACCTCAACCCTCCATGTGTTTGTGAATAATAGTGTCAAACTGGACCCTTCAGAGTCCAGAAGAGCAATAACTAACCTTGGGCACAGCTGTCTGACCCAAGAGAGCTACTTTTACCTTAAATCCTGCTCTTTCAGTGGTTCTTAATCTTTGAGGTCATGGATCCCTTTGAGTACTTGATGAAAGCTAGAGGGAACCTCTTGCTAGAAAAAAAGCCAATAAACACAAAACTTTTTCTTATACTGTTAAGGATTAACACCCCAGCACCACCCCCAGTGGAACCCTAGGGACCCAAAGACCCCCAACTTAAGAGCCTTTGTTCTCAAGTGACCTCCATGGGATGCCTATCCTCTTGTTCTACTAAAATAGCAGATGTTGGCTAAAGGCCTGCTGCTTTTGTATTGCACAGACAATTGTTGCTAAGTGTATTTACTGTGACAGGGTCAGGCTCCATGAATTCTGGGGAAAGTTTAACGATCTCCAGGAGCACACAGCAAGAGAATATGAGGAGGGACTCTGCATACCTAAGTCTGCTTTCTGTTCAGTCATCCTAGGTTTAACCTGCAGAAAACGAAGCCAGGGAAAGAAAGGATGGAGTTGGTTATTTGGATGACTTTAGCAAGAAAACGATAAACCATATTACCCTCTCTGCTCTGAAGGGGTGGAGCTATTTAGGGGTCTTCAGTTCTAAAGTCTACCACCACATTCCTAGCATATTATGCCAAAATATCTTTCATATGGTTAATCTGAGAGGGGCTTGACTTTCTCTTACTGGTTGTACACTACCATTAGCCATTTGCTGGCAGAATACCCACAGACCACAGGCAAGCTAACCATCTCATTAAGAAAACTTATCAGTGAATGTCTTTTAGTTAGCCCAAAGAGGGGAAAGATGAATGGTCTGAGAGCCTCCAACAAGACCTACACAAGGATCTTGCATCCCATGCAGCCCAAGCGTGGCGGCCTCCACCCTTGACTTGGCTAATGTGCTGTATGTTACCTTTTTCTGCTTTCCAGTGCAATGGGCCTTGCATCGGCCCTCACCTAGCTGTGCAACACAGACAAGTCTTCTGCCAGACACGGGATGGCATCACCTTACCATCAGAGCAGTGCAGTGCTCTTCCAAGGTAAGAGAAAGCCCTGAATCTCCTTTTCCCAGCCCCGCATCAACGGCTCGGAAAGATGGTGCTGAGTGAATGTTTCTCCTCCAACTTACCACAGACCTAAGCCCTGCCCTCTCACCTCCATTCACCCCAAGCCACTGGCCTCCCCAGAAGCAGATGACTCGGTGTCGGTCTTGTGCTTACCTAATGGGCTAGGCTGGGATTTTCTCTCTCAGGGATGAAAAGTGCAAGGGTGTTATTCTTCTGAGAGAGGCCTCATACCTCGAGAGACCCACACTAGCCCCAGGGTGGGCAGGAGGTGAGGTCTACACAACGGCCACCAAGTCTCAAAGGCTCAAACCCCTCACTCTTGTTGACCTCCCTCTAGAAGTTAGGCTAAGATGAGAGCCCTTGTTCCTCAGTCTCGACCTACCATTCCAATCCAGTCCCCATCCTTATAACACTTCCTTATAGATGTCCCCCTGGGGCAAGGGGACTCACCGCCCCCACCTAAGAGCCCAGCCTGTGAGACCAGGCTCTGCCAGTGTCCACATGGGGGAGAGCTCATTCTTCAGTCATGCGGTAAGATCCATATTCATTACAGAGAAGAGCAAATGGAGGCCCAATAAGAGGAAATAGCCTTCTTGAGATCATATGGCCATTTAGTAACAGCACAGAGATTAGAACCCAGGTCTAGTAATGCTGAAAGTTCTTGAGGAATCGCCTAACATTTCTGAGTTTGCAGCACTGTTTTCACATCTGCCCTGATTCAGCCCCCACAGAAGCAAACCTTAACCCTACCACCATCCTTCTGCAGGCCCGTGAGCACCCAGAACTGCTGGTCAGAGGCCTGCAGCGTACACTGGAGAGTCAGCCTGTGGACCCTGTGCACAGCTACCTGTGGCAACTACGGCTTCCAGTCCCGGCGTGTGGAGTGTGTGCATGCCCGCACCAACAAGGCAGTGCCTGAGCACCTGTGCTCCTGGGGACCCCGGCCTGCCAACTGGCAGCGCTGCAACATCACCCCATGTGAAAACAGTATGTTCCAACCCCCAAGAACCTTCTGCAAATTCCCCACAGAGCATCAAGTGCAGAGAGCAGTCCCTGGGACCAACCCTGAGCACAGGGCATGGGGTCAGCTTCCCCAGGGATTGTGAGCTGGTGGCGGAGTTGAGCATTTTCAGTGGGGTGCATGGGTGTGTGCAGAGATGTGTATATAGGCATGACAGGGTATGCCCCAAGGGCTTCCACGATCTCCATCCTGGCCCTGGGAGAGCCAGGTGCTGTTGGTCCAGTGCTGGAGGAAATCAGCCTCCAGTTCCCCTGCGGTCAGTCTGGCTGGTGCCCACAGGGGTTGACACATCAACAACTCTCAGGGGCCAGGCTACTAAACAGAAAGTGCTGTTAACTCTGAAGGCATACAGAGTGCCTCCCGCTCAGCCAGCCAGCTCTGCGCCCATCACAGCTCTGCTTCTCACCCGACACGGACCTGCTGACCCCCTCCCTCCCAGCCCCACAGGCATCCCCTGGAACTGTCCAGGACGCCCCAGCCTTGGAATTTGATACTCACTTCACTCCCTCCTCCTCATCCCAATACTGTCATTTGTATTCCAGTTGGGAAGGAGTTTATTTTTTTTCTTCCTCTGAACCCAAATCAGAGGTACTTACCCATGAGAAAGGCGGCAAAGCTTGAGGCAAAGAATAGGAAGTAAAAACCAAATGTAGCTGTGCAGTTTTCTCCCAAACTGGGCCTCACTGAGCAATAAATTCCCAACACTAAGGCAGATGCCATGTAGGCAAAAAGACCACTTCTTTTTACACACTGGGGGATGGATGATCTCTTTGTACTCGGGTAGTGTTAACCCGTGTTTGTGTCAGTGGCTCACCATGCTCAGAGAGAACCAATATTCAACGCACATAGTTAAAACTTACCAAACCAAGTCCGCACAATATTTAAGATCATCTAATCTGTGCCAATACTGAACTAGAATATCCTGGTGCTGTGTTTAAGGCAGAGTGGGTAGAAGGAAGAGAGACTGGAGGGCACATGAAAATAAACCTTCACAGAGAAAGTATGCCCAAGTGCCTGGGGATGGGGGTATCCGACGCAAGCCTCACTTGCACACTCCTGCAAAGTAGGGGAGAATGCAGTCCTGGGAACCATCTTAAGGAGGAGAGTCATTTACTTAAAATACCAAAACCCAGGGGAAAAGGCAGGTTTGCCTAGGAGGAGAGGTGATCACCTAGGAGATGAGGTAATCCCAAGAAGGAAGAAAAAACAGGCATCTTCAGGAAGTAGAGGGAGCTACAGAAAAGAAGCAAACAAACAGCCCAGGGAGGGGCCCCATCATTCAGCCAGACAGACAGCTGCAGGCTGGTGCCACGCCCACTGTTGGCAGCCTTGGGGAGCAGGTGGCTGAACTCTGTCAGAGTGAGGCTGGAGAGCGGTGGCCACGGCAGACCCCAGGATGTACCCCAGTGGCTGAAACCCCCGGCTGCATATCACGCAGGCTGCATTCATTAGTCTCTGTTTCACATCTCTTTTCTGTCCCCTCTCCCCACCCTGTCCTCCTTTCCCAGTGGAGTGCAGAGACACCACCAGGTACTGCGAGAAGGTGAAACAGCTGAAACTCTGCCAACTCAGTCAGTTTAAATCTCGCTGCTGTGGAACTTGTGGCAAAGCGTGAAGACAGGGCATGGGGAAGCACTCTACCCTGGCCACACGAAGGACTCACGCAACCGCCTCGGACAGAACCTAAGCTTTCTTCATTTTATTTATTTATTTTCCCCTCCCCACCCCACACACACCCTTCCAGCCTCCTCCACCTCCATCCTCAAGCATGAGGACGTCCGCATGTTTTCTCTTTCAGTTAGCTGGAGGACGGGATGTTGGGAAAGGAAAGGACAGATGTCTAAAGGAGGTTGCAGAGCAGGCCAGGCAGACGGGGAGGCTCCCTTGAAGAGCTTCCTCCCTCCCAAACCTGGGTCTCAAAGACCTAGGAAGAGGCAGGCACAGTCCCTGGGGACAGCAGGGAGCCAGAAGGTTTGTAGCCTATTGGTGCAAACATTGGACAAACACCTGTGTCTTTCCTAGAAGTGCACTATCAGAAACACAGGAGTGTGTTGCTGCTTTGTGTCCTCTTCCCCATCTGTCCCTTTAGTCATGGTTAGGACAGATGGGGAGGGGACACCATGCTGAGGCAGAAACTAGCCCAGAACTCAGTTCTTCTAGTGGGGGAGTGCAGAGAGAGGAGAACTCAAATCACCAGTAGGGAGAGGTAAAAAAGCAAACAAAGCAGGCCCTAAGGCACACAACGTTGCAGAAAATGAGGAAGGGAGGGGAGGGGAGGGGAGGGGAGGGACAGAAGCAAAAAGGAGCCTGTGCGTGTTCCCCAGTGGGGCAGGGTGAGCAGGGGCTTCCAGGCTGCATGAGGCTCGTGGACCGGCTCTGATCCCATGCATGTGTGCATGCTCAGAGCCCTGCTGCCCACGACAGAGCGCTGCGTGACAGTCCCCACTCCCCAGGCTATCAGAGTCAACGTCCTGCCTGTGCAGCTGCGGCAAAGCCAGCGAGAGGTGGGTCTGGCCATGCAGTAAGGCCACCCTGGCACCTGTTTATCTCCATCGGAAGTCCTCCAGCCCTGCACTAACTGCTGCTGTGGGCCAGGCCATTTTTAGCATGAATGGGCCAGGTTTTCTGCCTTCTAGGACCTTTGCTGCTCCACTGAAGGGCCAGGGACTATGGTCAGCTTGTCAACATCAACCCGTTAACTAGTCACTTTGCCAGAGAGTATCTGTCAGGCTGTCAGGCTGTAGCAACCTCTTCGTTCCAGAGCTGGCCAGGGACTGGGGTGGGACAGTGGGTTTACGCGTGCCCTACCCTACATCCTCCCTCTCCCAGCCTCCACCCCAGCGGTCTGCAGGCCCTTCCGCATGTAGTGTTTATCTAGCAAGGTGGGGTGGTGGAGGCAGCACCCTGGCAAAACAGCTCACACACTGCAGCCACGCTCATCAGCTGTGGTGAGGCGGCTGGAGCAAAGTCAAGCAGCAAAATGAAAACTCTGGGACTCTTTGGCGAAATCCTCATTAAGCCAGGTAATTTTTGCCTCCTTCCCTAGAGTGACCTGAGATTAGGAGCAAGGGTGGCCAGAGTCCCTTACCTTCAGATAAGCCTCCCCCTCATGAAATGC
This sequence comes from Theropithecus gelada, assembly GCF_003255815.1. Taxonomy (NCBI): domain Eukaryota; kingdom Metazoa; phylum Chordata; class Mammalia; order Primates; family Cercopithecidae; genus Theropithecus; species Theropithecus gelada. The sequence goes on along the minus strand of NC_037683.1, from coordinate 62,764,844 downwards.
CACTCACACTGGGGCTACCACTGACATCAGGGCTGCATTTTCCAGCCAGCCTGGAAGTAAAATTTGAGAGGAAGACAATATTAATCTGTGTCCCCCCCACCAGTGAGCTGTGGACAGTTAAGTTGTGTCTCTTTCTTCCTCACCACAAAAATAGGCTCTAAGAAATTATGTTACTAAAAAATCAGTGTAATGTCTGTTTAAAATAAAAGAGAATGTTTTCTATGTCTGTATATCTTTTGTGAATATTTATTAGGATTTCTTGTATAAAAAAGTGCAATATTAATAATTGTACATTGTCATCCAGAAAAAAAAAACTATTGGGGGGACTTTATTAACTTCCTGCAGTTGTGTTCCTGTAAACTTGGTAGTGATTATTATATTTTTCCTATTTTTAATAGAACCTGGTGTTTAACTCTGGATCCACTCACTGTACAGGATGTGTTGTAAAAACTAACATGGGATGCTGAGGCAGTAAGAGAGAATTCATTTGTGGCGCAATAGTTGTGCACGGAATGTTAAAGACAAATTCCATACTACTACTAATGTGGTTAATTATTTCTAGTTCACTAGCGATTGAAAAGCAGTGGTCACTATTTACATTTCCTAAAGAACAAGCAAGCATCCTCCAGCTCCATGTTGGGTTGGAGCAGTTGGCAGTGGGTCTCAGTGAGCTGGGAGAGCCTAGGTTTGGGTGGGAAGCAGAGTGCTCCTTGCATGAGATGAATGTACATTTAATGTTTGTTCTGTAAATTGCAACTCAGCAGCACCACAAGACAATGAAGCCTGCTGGCTAATGTGGAAGGAGGCACTTTCTCCTCTAAAACACAAAACTGTATTTGTATTTTTTGTACAGATAATACAGCTTATTTATTTAAATCTTGTCGTCTGAGTCTCTATTAAACTCAGCCTTCCCCTGGTGGTTTATGCAGGGAGCGAGAGAAGTCCCAGTCAATTGGGTGGTTCCCAGCCAGTTATTTGTGTCTGGCTGAAGTGGAAGGATTGCAGTTTTCATCTTTACACAGGAAGCTGGGGGCCCACGCCTAGAAGTGCTAGCTCTGTAAATAAACCCAAAGAAGCTGCATTTGTAGATGTACACACATTCAGGCTGAGTGCAACCGAACGAGATGACAGTTTTCTCACTGACAGGCCTATGTGGTGGGACGATGGGAGCCACAGTACCTTCAGGAAGTGAAGCGAACAGGGATATCTCTTGGGAGAGATGCAGACTTGGGTGTGGAATTATCCTCACTCATCAGGCTTCCTACCAACAGAGACACACACACAGTGGGAGGCAGCTGCATAGTGAAAGTTCGGATGTATGCTATTAATAAAGACTAACACTTATACATCACAACTACATTTAATGTTCACATCAACCCTATGATTATCTCCATTCACATATGGGAAAATAGCAGCCCAAAGAAGCCCAAGGTCACCCAGCTGGTGGAACTAGGATTCAAAGTCAGGCAATCCTACTCCAGCCAAAGACTCGATTTGACCCACCATGCTGCCTCCCGCCCCGCTGCCTGCAACTGCTGTGCCACAGCCACCTTTGGCAAGCATGACATTCTTCCCTACTGCTTGAAGGTTGGTGGTTGACAATAACAGGACATTTTACTGAAATTGTCACTTTCTCCTGCCCTAAAGGCACTTCTTTTACCATGATAGCACTTCTAGCTCCCTATTTTTAAAGCATTTTAATAAAAACAGCTAGTGTCGGGGGGAAAAAAAGGCACACCTCTAGAGCTCTTCATAAACAGGCCCTAGTGAAAGGGCAGCATGTTGCCAGGCCCAGAAGATGCCCACGCAGAGACTATGGTGAGAGCTGCTACAGAGGACCCATGGCCTGAAAGCCCAACTCCAGCCGGTTTGCCAGCAGCTCGCCCCTCAACATCACAGGCCTGTCAAACAATGTGAAAATATACCAGAAAGCTCTTCTTGACATTTCAGTTATTTTTTAAGAAGTCGTAGGTTTTGTTTTAAAGAAAAAGTCAATGCTAGAACTATACATATTCACATACCAGCAACCAAACAATGTCTTACAGAGGCCCCACAGCAGGAGGGAGGAGCTGGAAATGCCAGAGCAAAAACCCAGTAAGGCTCAAATGGTGGGAAGGGCTCGAATACAATGTATGGCAATTTTTGCAGCCAAAAGCAGAGTCCTTGCTTAGTCTCAAAGATTTCCAGGAAATCCCTGGTCCCATTAAGATCAAAGTGGTCAACAGTCACTGAAGCTCATTTATGCCTCAGTTTCTTCTTCCTGCAACAACATACCTCATCAGGTAGGGCTGTGTGAAAACCATTAGTTGATTCATGTTGAATTTCTTAAACCCAGGAAGCAAAGGTTGCAGTAAGCCAAGATCACACCACTACACTCCAGCCTGGGTGACAGAGCGAGACTCCATCTCAAAAAAAAAAAAAAAAAAAAAGGTTGGGGGGTAGCTGGCTTATCATCAAAGCACTTATTGAATGTTAATTGCTATTATCATCAACATCATCTAAGTTACCTTGGAAGAAACAGGAAGATGAAGGGCAGGGCTGGCAGAATTTTTGCTATTTTACTTTACTTCCCATTATCAGCTTGTAAGACTCTCCCATGTTTCCATTTTTAATTGAGAGGGAAATCAACTGCTCCTCCAAAGCTCAATACTACACAATAGCCAGGCACAGTGGCTCACATCTGTAATCTCAGCATTTTGGAAGGTCAAGGCAGGAAGATCCCTTGAGGAGTCTGAGACCAGCCTAGATATGGCGAGACCATATCTCTACAAAAAAAATGTTTAATTACCTGGGCATGGTGGCTCACACCCGTAGTCCCCAGCTTCTCAAGAGCCCTGGAGCTCAAGGCTGCAGTGAGCTGTGGCCAGGCTACTGCACTCCATCACGGATGAAAAAGTTAGACCCTACCTAAAAAAAAAAAGTACACAAAAGTATAAACAAGAAAGACAAAAGACATCAATGAACCACGTTCTATGTCTTGGAAGAAAACCTATCAGTCCATGTAGCCAACTCAAAGACTCACCAAAAAACTGACAAAATTCCAGAAATACTACTTCCCAGGAGAAATGTTATAATTCCAATGTACTGCCTAGACTCAACTCAGAACACCCAATGTATACTACTATTTCCTTCAAGTAACTAAAAAGCATGGAGAGATACTCATTCATGAGCAAATATACAAGCAAAAGCTAAAATTAAGGGTATTTCACTTGCAAGTGGTTGAGTTTCTCATAAATAACATGCGGTTATCCCCTCACTTCATCCTGCAAATGAACCCAAAGAAATAGTCCACCTTTATTCATGGTTTTCAGCTAAAATGAGACAAGTTAGATCTCAATCATCTGTTAGCGGGGTTCCCAAAAGAAGTCAAAGCCATCTACTAAGGGTCAAGGAATGGTGGGGTAGAGAAAAGGATGGAGCACTTGGGAAGTAACCTAATGAAAACTGACCTGTTAGGTGAATTAACCCAGGGAAGGATAAATCAGGAAACAAAATAAGGCATAACTCCCCTTTGGTGTTCTCTCTCTGTGTTCCTCATTTTGTTCAGTAAACCAGCTATCACATAAAGACTTCAGGATTCAGATTCAGTCTGCACTGAATGTGAGTTAAATCAGAGAAGGTTATCTACCCACATCACATACTGCCAATTAGGACAATATTGGCATTGATTGATGTAAGACCTTGAAGTAAACAGTAAAGACTTGAATACCCAATGAATTCTACAATCCTCCAAGTTTAACCTCAAATTATTGTCTGCTCCCCACTCACCCAGTTCACTTGGAGATGCTTTTACAAATCAAATGTGTATGAGTTTGTCAGAGACTGTTTTTTGGCCAAACCTCAGCTTATTCATAGCACCCCAAGATTTTCAACTGTTTTGTTGCCACCCCAAAACTTAAAGGCAGATATTGGTAATCAAGCCTTTGCTAAAAGAACTGGGGTGCTGCCTTGTCAACTAGAGTTTTACAATTTCACTCAGATTCTGTGAAGCACCTCCTCCCAACAGAGCATGTGTCATGCCTCTGATAACACAATATACAGATGTCGCTCACCTCTGTGTTTTCAAAAGGCAAATTCCATCTCCAACCTAGGATTTCCCAGGCTGCCCCTAAAGATATGGTTCATATATGTGTAAACAGAAATTAAATGTGAGGTTATATGAGTGAGGAAAAAGCAGACGGTCAGGAATGGTTCTCCTGCCGAACATAAATAATGTTTGTTTAAGCAGAATGCTTAGGAGAGCCTGAGAATGGTCAACATTCAGACCAGAAAGCAGAAAGCCTGGGAAAACTGCCTCCCTCTCTGGGACTTCATGATGGCCAGGGTGGCCTTCGTTACAAATCCTGTGAAGCATAGTAGACAAGCTGTGAACAACTTAGTTACCAGGTGAGCAAGTTGAGGAAATGTCTGGTGGTGAAGCCCAGGAGAGTGGTGATAAAGCGTGTCATGGCTTGGTTTTCTTCCCCTAGGCCTCCATCATCATTTTTTAAATAACAGCAGAAGCACCAGGAAATGGCTTGGCTGAGGCTAGTGAAGAATGGCAAAATTGTTCTTTAGTCACCCATCTACAGACAATCCCTGAATTATGATGGTTTGACTTACGGTTTCTCAACTTTACACAATGGTACAAAAACGAAACACATTCAGTACACTTCTTCTCTGACAATGGGGCTATGTCCAAATAAACTCATCATGAATTTAAAATACCCTAAGTCAGAAACACACTTTTCATTTCTGATATTTTTGACTTATAATCGGTTTATCAAGACAACTTGATTGTTGAGGAACATCTGGGTTCTGTTTCATGGCTGGAAGTCAGCATGTCTCAGTACCAGAGCACAGGGCAGGTGCCAGCTCCGTGGACTCCTGAGCTGAGTTTCTTCAGCCTGCACAGGCCCGTCCCTACTACAGTGAAGAGATTCAAGGTAACCCCCTAAAAGCAGGTCCCCAAGACCTGAATCCTGTACACCCTTTGCACGATGAGGGTTTGCCTTCGTACTTGGCCACGTACGAAGCTGGGATGGAAAACAATCAAAGTCCTCATCTAGCCCTGGTGGTCCTCGCCTGACCCTTTCATTACCAGATGATCATCCATCCCTTCTCATCTCATCTCTTTCTTCCTGATTTCTTTTTCCATGACATACCTTTCCTTTTCCTCAGCGTTTAACACATTTTGCTAAGCACCAACTCTGGGCTCCAAGGACACAGGGGTGAGAGCCTAGTCCCTGCTGTAAGGGAGCTCACAGGCTAATTGAGAAGCAGACACATCCCACAGCAAATGACAGTGTGTCCTACCACAGTTACGAAGTCCAAGTTCTGGGGAATCTCCAGCTCTTCTCCCTCATTTGGCCCCTTCCATAGTCAGCACCAGTGATTGCTCTCTTTAGTCCTAATCTTCTCTCATTGGGGCATTTGCAAAGGTCTCCTAACTGGATTATTTAAATCTACTCTGGTCTCTACCAATCCACCTTCCACACAACAACTAAAACTATTGTTATATTGCCTATAGAACTTCAGTATAAACTGATATCTATGTATAAAATTAACTTAAATCTGTACTCTCGAGGCAGTTAGATAACATTTAAAACACCCAATCATAAATCCACCCTCCAGAAGTACCATTGCAAGTATTTCAAATATTATTATCTAGCTCTGCACTAGAAGTTTCATTAATTATACAAAGTTTATTAGTCACACAGTAGTGAAATATGCCGTGTTTGAGGACCAGAGAGAAGAAACAAACATGACTGCCCTTGTATAGATAATGTGAGAATCCAGCTACTATCGTTTGAGTGTGCCCCACTCCACTCCAAAATTCAACTGTTGAAAATGTGGTGGTATTAAGACGTGAGGCTTTTAAGAGGCAATAGGTCACCAGGGCTCCTCCTCTCATGAATGGGATTAGGCTCTCTAAAGAGACATCAGAGAAGGAGTTCATTTCCTTTCTGCCCTCTACCTTCTGTCATGTGAGGACACAGCGTTCCTCCCTTCTGGAGGACGCAGCATCAAAGACGCCACCTTGGAAGCAGAGAACAGTCCTCACTGGTACCTTGATCTTGAACTTTGCAGCCTCCAGAACTGTGAGAAATAAATTTCTGCTCTTTATAAACTACCCAGTCCGTGGTACCCCTGACAGCACAAATCGACTAAAACACTAGCAAATCCAGTAGCCTGATGATCCAAGTCTACTGTTGTCTTTGGTTCTATGTGCCCAACTCTGTTTGCCTGATCTGAATAGGGAAGTTTTTGGCTAATCTTACTTTAGGAACATTCACTTTAGAGTAACTAAGTGTTTATCAGGGTGCCCAGGGTTGGACAATAGGACTTATTCAAGTTCAAGGAGCAGGTTATACAAGTACTTTGGACCAGTTTGCTAGCATTTATGCCCATGCCAGAATTTGGTCTGAGACTTGTTTTCCTTGTAACACACCACCTCAGGTACTGAGACAGTGTAGGTGGAGACACAGCCTCAGCCTCTCATGGATGGGAGCTACCCATCTTCACCATGATAACTTGGGAACTGTTGATCAACAAAAATGGCTTAAATCAGTTCAGTTCAAAAAGAGACCTTCCCAAAACACGGTTTGAGTTGTATCAGTCCTCTGGTCCTCGGCTTTAAAATCTTTATACCTTCCCACTGTTGTTAGGACTGAACTCCTTAAAATATCCTGAAGTACCCTACAATAGCCCAGCTCATTTCTGGCCACTTTCTCTGGGTGAATGGCCTCAGTTCCATGAAGTTCCCATTTTCCTTCTGCTCTCCACCTTCTCAAGAGCCATGGAATAGCAACCACCAAACCCACAACCATCCACTCTTGTTAAATCAGGGCAGGGCAAATATGGAGGCTATAAAATGCTTGTTACATAAAGTCTTTAAATATTAACCAATTATACAATTCTTTTCCCCACTGCCTTGCAGCAAAGGCAGAGAGCTGGGCCCCACCATCTTTGACAGCCTTTAGAGTTGGAGGCTGCCTGAGATCCAGAGTCACCATCAAGGGTACAGAATCCTATCTTCCCAAAGCTACCTCTTCCCCTCACCTCTCCTCCATTTCCCCATGGCACACAACCAGGGCACACTAATTTCAGGGCCAGATCTGGATTTGTGGTGGAAAAATAAAATTATATTATTTATTGTACAATTATGTACAACATCTCTTCTTCTAACTGATCTTTTGCTGAAAAACTGATCTTTTGTTTTGCTGAAAAAATGATGGGTGAGAATACAAAAGAAAGTGATCAAGAAAAGACTAAATTGAATGACATGATAAAGGATGAAGAAATCCTAAGGGACAAGACCTGGCTAATTGGCTAGAGACACCTGGGATGAGGAGACAGAGGAGAAAAAGGAAAAGAAGGGAAAGAACAGGGAGGCAGGTCACATCTCAGCTGATATTCACAACCTCAGGAAGCTATTCCCACTGCCTGAGCTAACTCCTTCTCCCTCCTCCTCCCTTCTCCCTCAAAGCACACAGCACAGTCACTATTACTTATCCAACCCTGGTGCTGGTAACCTGACTTCAGAAAACTCTTCCTTGAGGATGTCAGAAAAGACCCCTTTCTCCCTAAAGACCATGGGACAGAAAAGGGAAACAGAGGAAAGGCTTTCAGAAATCAAGGATGTTGCAATCACTTCTCAGGGACCATGGCAGGAAGCAGAAGTGCAAGGCCTCCTTCACTGCAGGTTCTCCTCAAAGCCCCACAATACCTCAATTCCCAGAAGCAGCCTGTAGTGATCCCACCCTCATCCACCTCCATGGATGGTAGCTCTGTCCTTTCAGTCACTTAAACCCCAAATTATGGCATCATGCTCAGTTCTCTTATTCCCAGCTCACATCCAATCAGCAACTTCATGTGGCCCACCTTTGAAACACATGCAGAAAGTGACACTTTTCTCATGGACCCCACTTATCCCCACCAGGTGTGAGCCTGCATCGCCTTCTATGGAATAAGCCTTCTACCAGGCCTTGCTTCTACCTGTGCTCCCCTACAGTCCGTGCTCCCCTACAGCCGGTGCTCCCCTACAGCCGTGCTCCCCTACAGCCTATGCTCCCCTACAGCCTGTGCTCCCCTACAGCCTATGCTCCCCTACAGCTGGTGCTCCCCTACAGCCTGTGCTCCCCTACAGCTGGTGCTCCCCTACAGCCTGTGCTCCCCTCCATAAGCAATCAGGGTGACCACAGTGATGATTTTCACAGACACCAGATCTTGGCACTTCTCAGGTCCAAGCTTGATGTTGTCACCTCTCAGAACATGAGCCAAATTCCTGGCAATTGCCTGTGAGGTGCTCACTGGCCTCCTCACTGCTCTCTGAACACACCTAGACAGAAACATGCCCACCTCAGGGCCTGTGCTCTAGCTGCTCCCTGACAGCCACTTGGCTCCTTCTCTCATCTCCTCCTTCAGGCCTCTCAAATCTCACCTCCTCAATGAGGCCCTTCCTGATTGCTCCATTAACTAAAACCTGTGCCTCCCAGAACCTGAGCCTCTTCATCCCAATCAGCTTTTCCTTGTTGCCTTCTGACATATCAGATCGTTAATATGCTTATGATTTAGTATGTGTTATTTTAATTATACATTATATAGTTGTTCATTATTTATTGTGCTTATTTATTATTCATGTTTGTCTCCCCCTCACTAGACCATAAGCTCCACAAGGGCAAGATCTAAGTCTGCTCTGTTAACTGATGTAGGCCCAAACACCTCCAGAAGAGTGTGTGGTACCCAATAGACATTTTTGGAAAGAATGAATAGGTATAAGTACATATGGATGGATGGATGGATGGATGGATGGATGGGAGGGAGGGAGGGGATGTGGTCAATGCTATGACAAGGCATCCCATCCATCCTGATGACCAGAGCTAAGTCAGCTGCGACAGGCAGTGGAGGAGGAAGTAGGCAGATCTAGGAGGGGGTAGCTTTTATGACAGGACATATGGAGGGAGAAGGCAGGGTTCCTGAGTCCCCACCCACCACACAGGGAACTCACTGGACAAGTAGAGAAAATGAATGCCTGGAAGAGGCTGAAGACCACCTGGAGGCCATCTGGGCGGGCTCCCTGGGAGATGCCCTGGGACAAGAGAATGTTAGAGCAACCGACCCAGGACTCGGAGAGAGGGGTTGCACAGGCCAGGAGAGGGCACTGTGATAGTCTCAAGTCAGGCAGGTTCCTGGAGCCCACGGGAAACAAAGGTAGGAGTCTCATGGAATCTTCGTGAGCTTCTTAACCAAGAAGATAAATGTTTCCTAAATACCATCGTTTGGGGTTTTATAAGATAAACTCCAAGATGTGACTATGTGTTACCAAATCACAAGACAAAAATACCTTTTTCCTTGGTGTATCCAAAGGAATTGTTTTCTCGAGAGAAGAGAATCCAGTCTAAGTGATTAACTGTTTCAAACCAAGAACTTACACACTGAATGATCTCTTCAAATGACCTTCAGCTCCTGGCTGTAATCATTCCTTTTTACATATTAGTCTTGTAAATAAACATCATGTAAAAAACCCCATTGGAATCTAATCAACATTTTTGTATCTCTGTTCCCAGAAGCAATTATTGAATAGATCTGAATGCTAACTCTATACTAGGTATAGTGGAAGATCACACACACACACACACACACACACACACACACACACAGAGTTACTGTTCCTAAAGTTTTTTCAGCCTATTTCTTAGGTCATACACCTATAAACTGCATGTCCCTTTAAAAGTATTCCAAAATTCATTCTTTTCTCTCAATCTGAATGAAGAGATTATTCTTGCATCTCTCTAGCACTCCCCTTCTTCCAAGGTACCATTCAAAAATTACTGTCCACAAGGTTTGTTTTACAAACCTCATTTCCTCTAATCCCCTGAGCAATCCTGTGAGGACTTTGCCAAGTTGCATGACCTCTCTGAGCCTCAGTTGCCCAACTGGAAAGGCAGGAATAACAACAGAGAGGGGTTTTGTGGACTGAATGAGACAGGATGTGCTGGTGCTTTTAGAACTTGAAGGGGCTTTACGCAAGTGATACTCGCATGAGTCCATTGTCTATCACAAATGAACTTTCCCAGACCCTCTGTGCCCTACACTTTGGCTGTACCATAACCTCTCATTTATCAAGAAGCCAAACAATCTAAACGTCAACAACCAGGATATTTTAACATTCAGAGCTGACCCTGAGACGCTACAGGATCCAATGAGATTTCTGAATCATAAAAAGATAGATTGAACTACATGTCGGCATGGCATGTGTATTTTATTGTATTCTAAACTTATTTGAAAAATTTATGATGAGTATTTGGCAGTACTTCTCCATGTGTGTTCCAACAGGTTTTACACAATAAAAAGGCTCTATCGTCAGAGCTGAAAAATGTTGCTTCTTCCTGCTCAATGTTCGTCCCTCCCTTCCCTGGAAACTATACCTCAGTTTTCCTTTGGGTACCCACCCCACCCCTTCAGCCCTCATGCAGTTCATGTAGCTCACACGAGATTGACCCCACACATACACACTGCTCCGTCCAGGGGTGGACCCCAATTCAAGCCTGTATGATTAGTATTTTCTATTGCTTCAATGATCAGCTCAGGGATCCCCATAAAACTCAAGCCAGGCAAGACTCAATTCAGGGATTTTTACTGGAACCACCGGGAAGCAGAGGCTCTTTTCTCTCCGTTGGGATTGCTAGCTAAAAGGATGCTGTAAGGCCTGTATAAGAGGGCAATGTAGAAGAAAACGAAGCCAAAAGATGAAGACCAAGACCTCATTATATCACTGAAGCCCCTGGTTCCAACTATGCCTAAAGTCAACAGAGAAAGCCCTAGACTGTACAACTGCCTGAACCAATAAATTATCTTTTTTGCTTAAGCACTTGTAATGGCAAGAATGCTGATTCATACACTGGGTCATACAAAGTTAAACAAGATTTCTTTACTACAGGGCTTCACAGAGCCTTCAAAATATTAACATGCATTATGACTCTCCAACAGGGAGATATAATATATAGCACTCCTCAAACTTACGTGTCCAGTGAATTTTTTTTTTTTGGAAGACTGTATCATTGGACTTGTGTTCCATAGACAACACCTTGGGAAAGGCTAATACATATTACCTATAGGTTAACCAAGTATTAAAATACTACAAATCCCTATTCCCTTATTATTCTGGATAAATGAGACAAATGGGAATTCATTTATCCAACACTGTTGATGCATTTATCCAGACTTTAGAAGATGTATGTATATAATTTTTTCTTTTTTACTAAATTGGGGTCATAAGCACAAATCATGGTATATTTTTCCAGACTTAATAAAATATGTGTATATATACAGTCGTTTTTTATTATTATACTGGGGTCATAATTCCTGAGCGGCTATACTTTTGAGTTCTGCATTTTAAAATATTTTGGCCCTCTAGTCTCACTGCCAAGTTATCAGCTGTCACTCTGCTTTGTTTAAAAGTGTCTACCTCTAGCAGCAGCCCCTAGTGTTCTGCTGTAAGCTAGTAAACAAAATGAAAGAAACTCATTGGAACTGCGGGTTTTTTTTGTTTGTTTTTTTGTTTTTTTTTTTTTGAGACAGAGTCTTGCTCTGTCGCCCAGGCTGGAGTGCAGTGGCCAGATCTCAGCTCACTGCAAGCTCCGCCTCCCGGGTTCCCGCCATTCTCCTGCCTCAGCCTCCCGAGTAGCTGGGACTACAGGCGCCCGCCACCTCGCCCGGCTAGTTTTTTGTATTTTTTTAGTAGAGACGGGGTTTCACCGTGTTAGCCAGGATGGTCTCGATCGGACCTCGTGATCCACCCGTCTCGGCCTCCCAAAGTGCTGGGATTACAGGCTTGAGCCACCGCGCCCGGCCGGAACTGCGTTTAAAAACGGAAGTCGGGCACGGGGGCAGTATGCTGACAGTGAGAGCCAGGGTAGGAGTATGTCCTGAGTAGAGTACCTCAGTTTCTGTACATGAAATCTATGTCGATGTGTCGATGATTTTGGCAATTTAAAAGCCACTTATTTCCAGGTTCCTGCCTTGGTTTTGGACAGCTGAAGTTTCCAAATAACTGACCTTCAAATATGGGAATTGTTATACTACTTAGCCAAGAAAAGAACCACTCCAACTTGATAGTAAGCACTGAACTCTGCTTAGGAACTTTAAAATGAAAAATTCTTTATTTAAGGCCAGGAGCGTCCATAGTCCAAAAATTCCATTTCCTCATAAGTCATCCATTGGCACAGAAGTCAAATTTCAGTCATTTTTCAGGCGTTTTTTTTCTGCCTATAACTCTCAAGTTATTTGCGGGCTCCCCTGTTTTATGATCTTATAATAAAAGACATGGGGATTTGAGACAACAGAGAGATAACTAAACTCCCTTCTTGTCGTTGTAAGTATAGCCTTGGCCCTAAGCAGGTAGGCAGAGCAGAGGCAGAGGCAGACAGGCTGGTCTGGGCAACAAGGCCCATGAAAATTGTTAGATTCAATGACAGCAGTGGAAACTCCTGAGTCTTTTTCATTTGCATCAAGCTGGGTTTGCAGCCACATTTAGAGGCTTGACAAGGAAAATGCATCAGGATTTCTCATGTAAGTATCTAAGGATCCAAAGGCTTCAAGAACCAGGGCACCTGCAGCCCAGTAGTGTGGCTGAAAGAGGAGCCCAGCCTTGCATTGCCCTGATGCTTTTTCCAGATTCCAGAGCACATGTTCTGGAAGGGTCACAGGCTCCTGGGCTACTGTTGCACCCTCAAAGTGGGGAGGAGCCAAGCACCTGCTCAGACAGCCATGTGCAATTCTGAACCTGCTCTGCCAAAGAAAACACCCCTGTCTGCCCCAGCCCCAGCATTTATGTTCAGAAAGGCCTCTGTCTTCCCACTTCCAGGGCTGCTGACCAGATGTGGACCTGGGTGAAGGCGGGGCAGGTCTGAGGAACCAGGAGGCCATTAATCTGCAATTAGGACTGTGCACACCCCTACCTGCTCCACCTACTTCCTCTTGACAACTGCACAGCTAAAAAGCACTTTTAGAGGAAATGGATCCCTAAGTTCATCTTCTGGATGAGTCATTTTGGAAAGAGTTTTTGTGCAGATCTCATTGCCCTGGGCCAGTTAGCTCCACTCAGAGGCCGAGGTCAGGAGATCAAGACCATCCTGGCTAACACAGTGAAACCCCATCTCTACTAAAAAAGAAATACAAAAAATTAGCCAGGCGTGGTGGCGGGCGCCTGTAGTTCCAGCTACTTGGGAGGCTGAGGCAAGAGAATGGCATGAACCTGGGAGGTGGAGCTTGCAGTGAGCCGAGATCGCACCACTGCACTCCAGCCTGGGCGACAGAGTGAGACTCCACTAAAAAAAAAAAAAAAAAAAAAAAAAAAAGAGAGAAGAAAAAGGAGGAGGAGGAGAGTCTTATTCTCAATATCTACGTTACTTCATTTCAATTTTAGGGCAATGAGACTATAATGAAAAGGCAGTTAGAAGACACACACAAAAGCAAAACCTTAAGATGGGACAGGAGTGCTGGCTCCCTCAGCTCAGACCCCAGCCAGGACTGTTGCCCCTAATGTCAGAACTGGGCTGTGGTGTCTGCTCAGCTGCCCCTGGTCTGCTGGTGCTATCTGAGAGGGTGTGGAGGTAGACAGCTGGGGCAGAGGATGGAGGTGGGAGAGCATAGCCTCAGGGAATGGCCTGGGGTTCAGGGGTTAGCGACCCCTGCCAGGGTTCTGTTCACCTGCATACACAAGTTAGCCTGGTGCCTGTTCTGCTCCAGGTTTGCCCTTCTGCCCAGTCAGAGCCAAAGTCACACTCCAGGTATGCTTTGCAGTTGAGAAGACCAGTGAAAGCCCATGAGCGCTTCACCCCCTCCAACTGGCTCTAGGCCAGGTCTAGCAACGGGCTGCCTGCCTGTGCTGACTCCTTCCCACTCCTCACTCACACAATACTAAACTACAGCAGAGGAATAACGAAACATAAAATGACATCATGAAGAAATCAGGAGGAATGACCTCAAAGGACAAGGGATTTCAAGAAACCTGAAGAAGGCAAGAGGTGAATGCTGGAGTGATGACTGACAAATGTATAAGAGGAAGCCACAGCCTGGAATGAAGACACTGCCAGGGAGCTGGAGCTGCAGGGAGTGGGGTCCATAGAAGCTGGTGGGGCTCAGGATTCGAAATGACAGGTACCACAGAGGGCAGGGGAGCAAGCGGTGCTATAAACATGGGCATCACTGACAAGGGACCTATCCTTCCCCATCCTCCAACCACTGTCCAGCACAAGAGCTTGAAGCCAAGCCAAAAAAGGAGACTCATCTTTAAAGACATTGATTCCTGAGAAAATGCAGCCAGCAGTAGACTGAAGAGTACTTTAAGCTGATTTGGTGCTATATTCAGACCTTAACAGGGGAGGGGGTTGAAAAGCGAATTCCTGATCCTCCTCAAAAAGAAGGCAAAGTACCAGAATCTCCACCCACACAGGTGGCCCCAGTGTAACGTGAACCAAACAACAAGCCCCACCCTGGTCACCTAGCCTGCTGACAGGATGGCAGACCTGCCCACAGCCTGAGGTAGTCAGATACCACCATCTTAAGAGGACTGCATGCCCAACGGATGTCCCTGGCCACCATACCCTAAACCAGCAGACCACTTCCAGCCAGCCCAGGGCTCCACACAAAGCCCACTCTTCCCAGCCAATCAACCTCACTAGACAATGTCCTTTCCTCTGATGGAAAAGAATTCACTATCTTTCCGTTGTAAAAGCTCAACTCTCATTTTCTGCCCCAGAACCTCATCCCCAAGAACCTACTCGATCCTGCATTGAAAGTTTTCCTGCATAGCTATAAAACTTTTTGCCTTGTGTTCTATTATATTAATATCTTTGACCTCTAGTCATTTTTATTTAATGGCACACCTAAAGTTTTGGGAACCCTGGGCTAGGGTAGGTGATTAAGCTCCCACTTCATTCTCCTAAGTGGACAATATGCAATATAAGCATGTGCTCACATTTTTGAGAGAAGACTACATGTTTGAAGGTTTCCCATTGTCATATTTGTTGAATGAGATCATACCAGGTATAGGGCAGTGCGTGCACATGTGTGTGCGTGTCCTTTCATCACAGAGCCTTTTGCCCGCAAACTCAATATGGAAGCCCAACACACAGACCTGCTAAGAAGGTGCTCAGATGAGAAATGAGGAGGAAACCAGTGCCCCATCTGCTCAGCTCCTGTTTCCTCCTCGTGGCCCAGCTGCTTTCTCAAACCAGATTTCTAGGAAACACAGTTAGCAACCCTGACACAAAACAACTAAAGACTAATTTACCTGTATGAGGAAAAAACACATATATTTTATTTTGTAAAATACATAAAATAAAAAATGAGCAGTTATCCTTACCTACACACTTGTAAACACTGACTGATGAAATCATAAGTAGATTCAGCCAGTTTCAGTTCAGCAATTGTCTTCCTCATCCTCATCTACATTTAATGAGAGTTAACTGTGAGTCAGAGCTAAGTGACTGACGTATACACTATCAATCAAACCAAACAGCAAAACCATGTAGCCAGGATTGCTATTATCCACATTTTCACACGTTGAAGAATTTGACCAAGCTCTCATAGCTTGTGGTGGCAAGGGCCAAGGTGCAAAACCAGGTCTGGACTCCAAAAACCATGCATGCTCTTCACTACCATGTTTCACAAGGCCCCAAATAGGCGCTTTGTATTTTTTTTTCTGTATTTTCTAAGTGTTTTACTTGTATTAATCACTTTCATAATATTAAGGACATTTTAATTTGGAAGCCAAAAAAAAAAAAAAAGAAAAGAAATAGGTAGTAGGGGGAGAGTTGGTTTCTTAAGACCAAGAGGAACAGGCAAGGAAGGGATGCTGTAGGGCGGCCTCTCCAGCCTGGGGTCACCATGAAGATGGCCTCATTACAAAGGCAGAGCTCAGACAAAATTCTTCACTCCAACAGGGTCTGTGATCCTCGGTCAGCCAGTCAATCCCATCCTTGAGCTTCCTCCCTTCCTGGCAATTGATAACATTAGGAAAGCTTATTAGCCTTGATGTTACCAAACACTGTCATATAATTATACCGACAGGCGAGAAATGGAGGGTGTATGAGAACCAAAATTCCTCATCTGCCAAAACAAATCATGTCTAAAGTCGATGAATCAGCACATAGCAGTATTATTTAGGAATGTGAATAGAAGTATTATCAAAATAGATAATTTAAAGCTGTTCTCTCTGGGGAAATATCAATGGGGGAAGGCTAAGCAGCTGGGACATAAGAGATTGCTGTATTTTTATAAGCATTTTAGCACTATTTGGCTTTTCAAATCAAGTGTCAATTTTTTTGGATTTGTTAAAACAAAGTAGTAATAATAAAACTTACCCTTCTTAGTGTAATCCTTTAGCTTAATGAACTCCAGTAGGCTCAGACAGAATGTGGTTTGATGTAGTTTGTGGAGCCAGGAGATCTGAGACACAGAAGATGGGAGGTGCCTGGTGTTGTGGAAGAGCCATGGGTCAGAAGACCTGGATTCTGACCTTGGCTCTGCTGCTCTGTGCTGTGTGGCCTTGGGAAAGTAGATTAACCACTCTGAGCCTCTCTACCCCTAAAGGCAGGCACTCAGACCCCATACAAACCAATGAGAGGATTAAATAACATAGATGCCAACCCAACAATGAAAACAAAGCTCATGGTGAGGATGCAAGGTATGGGGACCTGTGAGGCCTGCGTCAGGTGGGTGACAGCCATGGAAAGACAGAGCCCTAGATAGAAAGGAACAGACCTCTGGCCCCTCCACCAGGCCCTGAGCCCAAGCCCAAGGCTCCAGACATGAGCTGAACTCCCCTCACCTTCTCCATGCTGCTCCCAAGTTCCCTGAGACCAGGAAGTGTATTTTAGGCTTCTGTGAACTAGAGAGAGTCAAGTGTCCCAGACTGAAGTCTGCATCCCTCTGTGAGGCTCACCCAGACCCATGAGCTCATCTAACTGGCACAAAGTCTTTCCTCAATTCTGCCCAATTAAAAACAAAATCTGCAAGTTAACTGGCTGTATGGGACCCTCTTTAACAAAGTCCCTCCTCAATTTTGCTCAATTAAAAAAATATAAATAAAATAGCTTTAAATTACTTGGCTTTAGAAACAAACGTGGTAAAAAACCTTAGGCTCAAGAGAGAAACTCCAGGGTGGAATCTGGCTCACCACTAGGTCTAACTTTGCCACAGGTCTGGTCACAGCTGTCATTTTAGGACAAGCACATCCAGGCTCTCCAGAAACCAGGCCAGCCTGGGGCAATTTCTTCCAGGCTCTAAGCATTTAGAAGAGCCCACAGCTTTTGCTCACAGCTCAAGGACCAGGTGTTGACTGCCTGCTTGCCAAGGCTGCTTTTCCTCCCTCCTCTCCCTGGAATCATAGCCTGTACTGACTTGGGGTTGGGGAGAGGTCTGTTAGGTTCATGCATCCCTGCCTCCCTCTTTCTTTCCCTCCATCACCTGTGACCAAAGACATCCACACCCCATCGAACAGCAGTATTCTTGCTGGTATGTCATGCAGTGAAGAGGTAGAAGGATGCTTTGTGAAGCAGCCCTGCACACAGAGAACCCAAAACAAGACACCAGACCAGGCCCAAGGCACCTCCACCAATACTGACACACAGTGGGGATGCTAACGTAAAATTTCCCAAAGGTCCCAAGCAATACAGACTAATGTCTGCACAGCCAGCACATGGGTGTAAACACACAGAGCTACAGATTCATTCCCCCCAAAATAAAATTTATTCTTTGGTGCTTCATACTTGGCAAGGGTTAATCATTATGTCCGTTCATACAATGATTAAATTAATAAAATACATCTGGATCAGAGAAAACCTCAGAGACCAATTTTGATTCCATAAGCACAAAGTAAAGAACCTGAAACGGAGTGGCGATGCAGTAAAGGAGAAGTTAAGGGGAGTTAATTAGCCGGTGATTAAATGTCATTTTCCCTGAGTCAAGTAATTCCCATTTTATTCAAGTGCTCTGGAAGTGGTGAAGGTTTTTTTTGTTTTTTGTTTTTTTCTGTCATTTTAGGGAATTCTTTTTTTGTCCAACAAATAATTCTCAGTTGTCTGCTTTTAAAAGTACTGTGTAATTTCTAAATTACAATTTTTCAAAATCAGGCTGACACTTCCAACTTCCTCTGGCTGGGGTTTTCTGAATCATCCACAGAAAGATGGCTGCTCTGCGGAGAGCCTGCCTGGGAAACCGGCTTGTATATCCTGTGCCCCAAAGCATCCACTTCCTCAAAGGTGTAGCCAGGAGGCTCAGGATATGAAGCTAGGCACCTGCTCATTTCCTTGGGAGTAAAGCTGATGGTGTAGGTGGTCTGGCCTTCCACAGGGACATTTCCTCGAGGGCCAGACCAATGAGGCTTACAGCTTTTGGTATTGATAGGCGGGTGGGGCACATAGTGGGCCCGAGTGGTGGTCAGGCAGTCCAAGGGCTCGGTGGGAAAGTCCAGCTGGGGAATGGGCTTGACTGGCTCTGTGCGCATGCTGGACCACTGCTTGTAGTCATCCTTGGTGGTGGAAGAGCCTTCAAAGCGACCGCTTTTCCTAATCTGAGGTACAGGTCGGCAGGACCGAGCTGGGACACCCTTAGGGTATGTGTAATGGGCCTGCACTGTTGTCAGAAGATCCATGCTGTCTTCAGGAGGGACGTAGGTGATGGGAGCTTTGGAGAACATCTGGGGCGTTGGCCAAGCTTGGTACTTATCTCGAAACTCAGTGGTGTTAGAGAAAGGCATGTCTAGCCCAGGGGGCCTGGCTAGAGGTTTCAAGCTCTTAGCAGGCTCACCCATCAGGCCCCGATAGGATTGTTTATGAGTGGTAAGGCTTTCAAAGGGGATTTCACAGGGCCTGAACTTCTCTGCTTCATGCACAAAGCGCTTCTCCATGGGGTGGGCCACGTAGCTCATCTTGTAGTTAGTCACATCCTCCAAGGGGATGTTACAGAGCTTTGGCATGGCCAGAGGTTTACAGCTCACAGTCTTCACAAGGCCTTTTATGGGGTAATCGTCCTGGTGTGTGGTCCTATTATCAAACCTGACTGATGCTGGCTGGTATTTGTGTTCCAGACGAAGTGGCTGTCGCCTTGGTTGGTTCCAAGGCAAATAATCAGCTGAAATTAAAGCAGAAGAGGTAATTAATAATAAATCAAGTCAACCAACTTGCATATATTCTACAGAGCCCGAAGGTCATAAGCCAGTCTCCAATGAAGTAATCTTTGAGACAAAGGAACGACAGAGCACATCCCTGCTACCACTTGATATAGTGGGATAGGCAATTCACAACCCACCACTGGCGGGCCATCAGCCAGACGAACCAGGCCTACCTGGTCATCTGTGGGGTGACAGCCCACTGTGTCCCTGTAATCCTCACATCTAATCCACATATATCAAATATGCTACTCCAAAGGAATAGGGCATTGTATTGGCTGGTGAGAGAAAAGTGGCTGCCACTTGTATAAAACTTATTACATAACAGGCAGTGTTCTAAGTGCTTTATATATCAACTCACTTAATCTTCAGACTGTCCTAATAAGGTGGGTACTATCAATGCCAGTTTTATAGATGCAGAAACAGATGCACAGAAAATGAGAGAATTTGTCCCAGCTCACTTGGCTAGAAGTGAAAAAGCACAAATGCAAATTCAGACCCAGAGCCCACGATCTGACCCACTCTACTCTCTGGTTCTAACAATTAAGGAATACCAACTACATGTCAGTCAATTGTGCTCAAGTCTTTCCATACATGATCTTGTTTCATCTTCACAATAACCCTTTGTGATGGGCATGATTCTCTCCATTCTACAGATTTCTAAAACAAGGCTCAGAGGAGCTAAGAAACTTGCCCGAAAGTCACATGGCTAGCGAGTTAAGTTGGAATTTAAATCGTATTGTTGACTCCAAAGCCATGTTCTTCTGATACCTCATATCACACACTTAAGGACATTATATTTCCAGATAGAGTAAAGGTGAAAGAAAAAAATAATCAAAGGGAAGATTTGCAGGAGGAAAACAACTTCAGAATGTTTGAAGAATGAAAAGAATTGGCCATTCTAGATGTCCATCTCAAGAGGAACCTCTGCTGTGGGGCTAGAACTGCCAACACAAAGGGAGGCCTGGACTCCAAGGAAATATGCAGTAGAGATGGCCTCTAGGCATCTTGAGGACCAGACACTGTCTTCAGACAGCGCTGTAAGCCTTTGAAACTGACTTTATCACACAGACCCTCAGGGCCAGCACTAAGACTGAACGTCTAGGTGAGAAAAATGGGACGACAAACCATGTGATTCAACTGCCTTGGCACTGCTGGCATTCTTTCAAAATACTTGACTGACATCCAAGACCTAGGTTGCCCCACTGGGCCCTATAAATTAACAGGTTTAAAGTAGCGCTAGTGAGCCCTCTAAATCCATAGGGAATTCTCTTGCTTACCACTTTACAAAAGGTTAGAAAAAAAAGCAGCTTCCGAGGAGCCTTAGGTATATACACCAACACTAGTGGAGTCCGCAGGCACAATTTGTAACAGCTTTATTGAAGTCTAATTTGCATAATAAAACGTACCATCTTAAGTACACAATTTAGTGACTTTTATAGAGTTGTATATCCATCACCAAAATCCAGTTATAGAGTATTTCCATCATGCCAAACATACCAATTATCTTCATTTGTAGTCAGTCTTTACTCCCATCTCCAACCCCAGGCAACCATTAATTTGCTCTTGGTCTCTGTATCTGTGCATTTTCTGGACTTCTCATATAAATAGAATCACCCAATATGTAGCATTTTGCATCTGGCTTCTTTCACTTAGTGAATGTAATTGAGGTTCATCCATATTGTAGCTTATATCAGTAGTTTACACCTTTTTATTGTTGAATATTACATGATACCAAATTTTGTTTATCCATTCACCAATTGATGGACACTTTGAGTTGTTTCTACTCTTTGGCTATTATAAAAAAATTCTGCTATGAGCCTTTGTCAAGAAGTGTGTGAACATATATTTTCATTTCTCTTGGGTAGATACTAAACTGAAATTTCTAGGTTGTATGGAAAAATCTTATCTTTAGCTTTTTTTAAAAGATACTGCCAAATGTTCTCAAAGTGAAGAAGTAGATGTGCCATTTTACATCCCACCAGCAATGTATGAACATTCTCACTTCTCCATGTCCTCATCAACACTTGTTACCATCTGTGTTTTTAAATTATTGTAGACATTCCAATGGGTATTTAGTAGTATCTTGCAGTGTCATTTACATTTCTCTAATGACTAATGATGTTGAGTATCTCTGCATGTGCTTGTTAGCTCCTCATGTGCTTTCATTGGTAAAATATTGAAATATTTTGCCCATTTTAAAATTAGATTGTCTTATTGAGTTTGCATATTCTTTACATATTCTAAATACAAATCTTACACCAGGTATGTGATTTACAAATATTTTTCCCAAGTCTATCACTTCTCTTTTCATTTTCTTATTATTTTAACAAAACACTCACCTGACACCTGACCCTTTTCATTTTCTTAATGGTTTCTAAGTGCCCAAAGGTTTTGAATTTCAATAAAGTCCCATATATAATATCTTTAATAAATCATGCTTTTGATGCCATATCTAAATTATTTGCCTGTCCCAAGATATCATAGATTTTTCTCCCATGTTTTACTTTGAAACATTTATAGTTTTAGCTATTACATTTAGGTTTCTGACTCTTTTGAGTTTGGATGAGGTAATTTCATCTTTTTGCATGTGGATATCCAACTGTCCCAGCACCATTCATCAAAAAGACTATCCTCTCCCACACTGAAGTGCCTAGGCACCATTGTGAAAAGTCAGTCACAATAGGCACAAAGGCTTATTTCTGTACTCTCAGCTTAGTTGCATTGGTCATTTTACTTGTCTTTATGTCAGTATAACTGTCTCAATTGCTGTAGCTTTATAGTAAAGTTTTATAATCAGGAAGTTTAAGTTTTTCAACTTAGTTCTTATTTTTCAAAAATACTATCAGCTATTCCAGTTTATTTTGATTTCATACATAAAACCTAAAATTACTTTGCCAAGTTCTAAAAAGGAAAAGGAGTCTGCTGGGATTTTGATAGGAACCGCATTGAATCTACAGATCAACTTGGGACAACCCTACCTTAATAGTACTGAATCTTCCAATCCATGAACACAGAATGTCCACCATTTTTGTTCAGATTTTAATTTCTCCCAGCAATGTTTGGTAGCTTTCAGCACACAAGACTTGCACTTTTTTTTTACATTTTATTCCAAGTATTTTATTAATTTTGAGGCTATTAGAAAGAGAACAGTTTTCTTGACTCCACTTTGACTGTCCATGCTAGAATATAGAAACAATTGATTTTTTTTTTTTTTTTTTTTTTTTTTTTTGAGACAGAGTCTCGCTCTGCCGCCCAGGCTGGAGTGCAGTGGCCGGATCTCAGCTCACTGCAAGCTCCGCCTCCTGGGTTTACGCCATTCTCTTGCCTCAGCCTCCCGAGTAGCTGGGACTACAGGCGCCCGCCACCTCGCCCAGCTAGTTTTTTGTATTTTTTAGTAGAGACGGGGTTTCACCGTGTTAGCCAGGATGGTCTCGATCTCCTGACCTCGTGATCCGCCCGTCTCGGCCTCCCAAAGTGCTGGGATTACAGGCTTGAGCCACCGCGCCCGGCGAAACAATTGATTTTTATATATTGTTCAGTACTGACATCTTGCTGAACTCATTTATTAGTTCTGGTAATTTTTGTGGATTCCTTTGGGTTATCTGCACACAGGATCATGTTGTCTGAGAATAAAGACAGCTTCGCATTTTCCTTTCGAACCTGGATACATTTACTTGTCCGCTTGCTTTTCTTACATTATTGCACTAGCTAGAACCTACAATACAGTATTGAGTTGAAGTGGTGAAAGCTGACATCCTAGCTCTTGTTCTCAATCGGGGGAAGCCATTTACTCTTTCACATTAAGTATGATGTTTTACAAGTACAGATTTTTTTGTGGATGCCCTTTATCAAGCTGAGGAAGTTTCCTTCTAGTCCTAAGCTTGTTGAGAGCTTTTATGAATGTTGAACTTTGTCAAATGCTTTCTCTCAACCAAGTGGCTTTTTTCTGTTACTTTATTAATGTGGTATATTAATTGGTTTTCTGATGTTACACCAACTTTAAATTCCCAGAATCCCATAGTTTTATAAATATTGAGTCTGTAACTGTCTTTTAAAAGAAAAATTACCTTTTTAATGATTTAAGAACAAATAAAAGTATATATTTAATACCTAATTACATTTACCAGTATGCTTTATTACTTTTTATAATATACTTTATTACTTTTGTGCTGCCATCTGGTATCATTCCCTTTTAGCCTGAAGGATTTCTTTTAGTACTTCTTGCAAGCTAGGTAGCTGTAACTTATCTCCATCTTTATCTGGGAATGTATTTTGTCTTCATTATTGAATCATAGTATCATTAGATATGAAATTCTTGGAGGATAGACTTTTTTCTTTCAGTACTGTGAATATGCAACCAACTGCCTTCAGTCCTCCATTGTTTCTGAAGAGAATTTAGCCATTAATAATGTCATTTTTGGGCCAGGCGCAGTGGCTCACGCCTGTAATCCCAGCACTTTGGGAGACTGAGGCGGGCAGATCACGAGGTCAGGAGATCCAGACCCTCCTGGCTAACATGGTGAAACCCCATCTCTACTAAAAATACAAAAAATTAGCTGGACGTTGTGGCGAGCGCCTGTAGTCCCAGCTACTCAGGAGGCTGAGGCAGGAGAATGGCATGAACCTGGGAGGTGGAGCTTGCAGTGAGCCGAGATTGCACCACTGCACTCCAGACTGGGAGACAGAGCAAGAATCCAGCTCAAAAATAATAATAATGTCATTTTTCTGTACGTGATGAGTCATTTTTTTGCCTCTTTCCAAATCTTTGTTTTTGGCTTTCAACAAATTTGACTACGTTGTGAATAGATGTGGATCTCTTTGTACTTATTCTATTTGGGTTGTGCCATTTGAATGTATTAATACACATTTTTCATAAAATTTGGCAACTTTCAGCAATTAATCTAACATTTTTCTGCCCCCTTCTTCTCCTTTTTGGGCCATCATTATGAGTATGTTAGTACACTTTATGGTATTCCATGAGTCTGAGTTTGGACTTTTCCCTTAATCTTTTTCTGTTCTTCAGATTGGGAATCCCTATTGAACTATCCACATTTTTGCTGATTTTTATACCAGTTCAAATCTGCTGTTGAGCCCCTCTAATCAATTTTTTATTTTAGTTATTGCCCTTCCAACTCCAGAGTTTTCATTTGGTTCTTTAATATTTCCCGTTACTGATATTCTCTATTTGATGAGCAACTGTTGTCATACTTTTATTTATTTAAACATGCTTTCCTGTTATTCTTTGAACATATTTATAATAGCTACTTTGAAATATTTGTCTGCTAGGTCCAACATCTGGGATCCTACAGAGATACTTTTTGTTGACTGCTTTTTCCCCTCCATTCATGGGTCATACTTCCCTTTTTCACGTCTTACAATTTTTTTGTGTAAAACTCAACACTTTAGATAATATGCTGCAGCAACTCTGGATTCTGATCCCCACTGGGAGTTGGTTTTACTTGTGTTTAGTGGCTTACCTGCACTAATTCCATAGAGTCTTATCTTCCCTGCAGCGTATGGCCACTGATATTTTTGTTCATTTTTTTCTTTTTAATCTGTTTTTGTTTTTACTTTGTTTGTTTGTTTTGAGATGGAGTCTCGCTCTTGTTGCCCAGGCTGGAGTTCAGTGGCACAATCTTGGCTCACTGCAACCTCCACCTTCCTGGGTTCCAGTGATTCTCCTGCCTCAGCCTCCCAAGTAGCTGGGATTACAGGCACCCACCACCACATCCAGCTAATTTTTTTTTATTTTTTATTTTTTGTATTTTTATAAAAACAAACAAAACTTCCTGACCTTGTGATCCGCCCACCTGGGCCTCACAAAATGCTAGGATTACAGATGTGAGCCAACATGTCTGACTTCCTAAGGGTCACTCTGTCAGCATAGTTTAGTGGTCAGCCATGACTGGTCAGAAGTTAAACTTAAGAACTTTAAGCCAGTAAGGCATTCACACTTTGCCAATGGAACTGTGTGTGGGTTAGGAAAAACACATAGAAAGATCAGGTAGTTTATAAGTCTGATTTGGCTTTTACTTCCTACTGGGCTTTCTCATGTCTTCCCTGCACAAGAACTAGGCCTAACCGGGGATGATTAAGGA
Organism: Theropithecus gelada; assembly: GCF_003255815.1. Classification (NCBI taxonomy): domain Eukaryota; kingdom Metazoa; phylum Chordata; class Mammalia; order Primates; family Cercopithecidae; genus Theropithecus; species Theropithecus gelada. The sequence continues at coordinate 62,739,587 of NC_037683.1, read as the reverse complement.
TGATGAGTTGATAGATGGGCTCCTTTCTGATTTCCCTTGAGCCTGCACACAGCCTTGCCCATGTGCACAGCCTTCCAGACTACTCAACCAGAGATGATAAGTTGATAGACGGGCTCCACTCTGATTGCCCTTGAGCCTGCACACAGCCTTGCCCATGTGCACAGCCTTCCAGACCACCAGGAACACATATGAGCTTATCAAGATCCACTGTGCCTATCTCATTCTCTGGATCTCCCTTCTTAAATTCCTAGCTGGTTTGCTGGTCTGTTGGTTGCCACAACTAGCACTGCAGCCTCAGACTAACTCAGAAGTTGTCTTCCCTGATTTCTTGCCATTAAGATCACTGCTGTTTTTATTGAAACCCCTGGGTATGCACTGTATTCCCAATCAAGTCAGGCCCCACTGACAGCAGAGCTGCTTGTTTCCACAGACTAGCCTGCTCAGGCAGAGCCACTACACAGATGAAACAGTGGGGGTGGGGATGGGGTGATGGAAGCAGCCCCAGAATAAAACATCACAGACGCCTAGTGTTAATAACCAAGGTGCCATAGTTTTTCTTTAATAAATGCTTCTCAATTTTTTGCATACCAGTGGTTGATTTCCAGAGTCTAGAAATGGTTGATTTTCACCATTTTGTCCAGTCTTGTCATTGCTTTTTGGGAAGAGGATTTGCCAAGCTCCTTACTCCTCCACTCCAGAAGTCCTGATATCTACCCCCACCACCCATCCCCCAGCACACTCTTAAGTTTATTTTAGGCTGATAATACTACCAACTATTTATCCAAAATTGGCTTCATCTTAATTGAAAATCTACTCTTTCTCCAAGAGCTATTAATGGCTCTATCTGCATCTTGAAAGCATTAGGGGGCCTTGGAGGGAACCATCTTGCTGAATATAAACCACATGTTTCCTCCCCACCCCCGCCCCCAGACTCTAGGCCTCACTTAAATGGAGGCATCTACCTGTAGAAACCTACACACTGCCTCAAGGTACTTGGGGGTGGGGAGGACAGGGCTTTTCTGGCTCTCTTCTGTGATGGATGAAGTGTTAAGAAAACAGGTTTCTAAGCTCAAAGTTGCCTCATGTGATTTCTGATACCCAACAATATAGTTGAAACCACATTGTTATCCAAGACTCCCGACTTCCTCCACCCAGCATTTATTACCAAAAACCTCCACAGGACCCTGAAAAACCTCAGAATTTCACATGACAAACTATTCACACGCCAGTAAAGCCCTTCAGGGCCAGAGTGTCATGTGGATAATTGGCAAGAACTTCTTTAAAACGGATTCCATTCAATAATGTGCCTTAAAAAAAAAAAAAAAAAAAAAAAAAGCTAAACCTAAAGCTGAGCATCAAGTAATTACACTCTCAATCTTTCCAATTGCATAGTGTTTTGAAAATGTCACAAATTACAACCAAATGCTGCTAAAGCATATTTTATTGGTGGTTTTCTGGACCCCAGTAAAGGTGCTGGCCATAGAGTGAAAAGGGGAAAAAAAGATTTCATATTTTTTCTGTGGAACAAATGTAAGCAGAATATATAGACAAAATCTAGATGGCAACCACTGAAACATGTATTTAATAACCTTGGTCTTTGGTTTCTTTTTGGGTGGTGGAGGAGGAAGAGAATCAATGTATGGTCATAAAACACGAACATTGTTATGGAAAAGACTTACTAAAGCAGCAAATTTTCACAAGGCACAAACAAGTCACCCAAGGGGTGATATACCAAGAGATAAGGGTGTGACCCCTCACAAATGCATGGGGTTATTAAGGACTCATCCAACCACATGGTAAGTGGCATGGGCCTTCTCAATCCTCACTTCTGCTCCTGGCCAGGACCCATTGGGTAATAGCCTGGATGGGGATTTGTGTAGATGTTCCAACCTCTGTCACCTGGAGCCCTTGTAAACAATGGTTCAGAACCATTCACCCACTGATTCCCTCACTTGACACAACACCCTTGTAAACAATGGTTCAGAACTATTCATCCATTGATTCCCTCACTTGACACAACACCCTTGTAAACAATGGCTCAGAACCATTCATCCACTGATTCCCTCAGTTGACACACTTTGTTGTGTCATCCCCTGTGTTTGATGATGGGAATACAGATGTTGGGCATTTAAGGCAGTTTGGGAAGCCCTTCTATCACAGGTGAGTGACAGAACAAATAAACCACTTCAACTAATAGAATGTAAGTATTTGCTATAGTCTGAATGTGCCCCAAAATTGATGTGCTGAAACTCAATCCCCAATATTGCAGTATTGGGAGGTGAGGCCTTTTGGGAAATGATTGCATCATGAGGGCTCCACCTTCACGAATGGATTAGCACTGCTATACAATGGCTAGAGGGAGCCAGCCGAGGCCCTTTTTTCCTTCTGGCTTTCACCACATGAGGACACAGCAACAAGGCACCATCTTGGAAGCAGAGAACAGACCCTCACCAGACATCAAACCTGTCAGCACCTTGATCTTGAACTTCCCAGCCTCCAGAACTGTGAGAAATAAATGTCTTATTTATAAATTATTCAGTCTCAAGTATTTTTGTTATAGCAGCACAAATGAACTAAGAAAGTAGTATTCACAAAAAAAAACCTCGTAAGACACACATGTTGCTAACTGGTACCTATAGGTTCATCTAACTATAAATATGTTTCCTTTAGCTACATACTGATTTGTTTTAAAATCGGAATTGCAGAGGAAAATATGAAATCCAACCTCAAATGCACATGTTCCAAGAACAAAAACCCTGTCCATCTATGCATGCCTGGTTCTGAGCAGTCCAGTTGAGACTTGACTGGTGTTCATTTATTAACTCTGCTTAAGTAGGCAAGCAGTTAACAGGTACCAGAAGTTTAAGGAAAGTGAGAAAGAAAATAGGATTTTCTCAATTTTAACTTTGTTAGTAGGGAAGTCAGCCATTATATTAGTCAGTTCTTGCACTGCTATAAAGAAATGCCTGAGATTGGGTAATTTATAAAGAAAAGCAGTTGAACTGGCTCATGGTTCTACAGGATGTACGGGAAGCATGGTAGCATCTGTTTCTGGGGAGGCCTCAGGGAGTTTTACTCATGGTGGAAGGCAAAGCATGAGAAGACATCTTATACGGCAGGAGCAGGACAGAGAGAGTGAGTCAGGAGGTGGGGAGGTGCCACACGCTTTTAAACAATCCTAGGAGAACTCACTCACTATACAGTACTAAGGGGGTAGGGGGGTGCTAAACCATTAGAAATCACCCCCATTATACAATCACCTCTCACCAGGCCCCACCTCCAACACTGAGGATTACAATTTGACATGAGATTTGGTGGGGGCAGAGACCCAAACCCTGTCAGCCATGATTCAGTTTAAGCTGTGGAATATTCACTCTTCTGTAGTTTGAAGAGGACAGCCTGAGATGTAGCTATATGGACAAAGGGAGAGACAGGGGAAACTGGCAGTGAAAGAGATTAAAGAGTACTGGTGGGGTGTGGTGGAGTGCGTGCATGCAAGTGTTTGTGTGTGTGTGTGTGTGTGTGTGTGTGTGTGTGTGTGTGTGTTGAGTGGTAAGTAGTTTCCTGGGGATAAGTAGGGAGGACTTCTCTTTAAATACTACATGTAGACCTCCTCCATCCTTGCCAATCCCCAAGACAAGCAAGGAGCATTGTTCACTCGCAGACCTCTCCCTGCAGCTAGGGAAAGGTGGAAGACAAGGAACTGAACTGACAGGCAGGAGCTCTGAAGAGTCTCTCCCTATACTAAGATTCATAAACCAACAGGGCACACAAAGACAGTGTAGAGGAGAGGTGAGTCCGCCATTGGATATGCCCTATCAGAGTCCCTTATCCCCTCCACCAATGGTGGAAAGCGCTCACTGCAGTTTCATTCCTCTATCCCACTTGCTCAATGACTGTGGTGCCTTATTTCTGGTCTTCTTGTAAACACTGGATTAAAAGGGAGAAGAATGCATTCAGTAGAGGCAAAAGTGCCCCCCAACACCCTGCCCATGGTCATACACCTGGTTGTATGGACTCCTTTGTGAAGCACCTGTGTAGTGCCTGCTGTGAGAGGGTAATTGGCAAAGAAAAAGACAAACAGATCCCTGCCCCTTGGAGCTTACAGCCTGGCCATTATAGGAAGCATTAAAAGTACACAATGAATGACAAGACAGGGGAGTGCAAGGCACCCATATAGCATCCAGTCTGACACAGGGAAGGGCTCAGAATGTGATCTTTCAGCTGCTAGCTGAAAGGGTAAGTGCTCGATCAAGGAAGCAGAAGGATTCTATGTAGAAGACATCACATGTGCTAAACAAATGCCCTGAAGCAGAAAAGAAATGTAGGAAGGGACCTGAAAGAAGGCCCTGAGGCTGGAGCAGATGGGCTTAGACATCAGGACCTCCAAGGCATCAGAGGAGGCAGTCAAGGTTTGGGTTTTTATCATAATAGGATCATATGATTTGATAAAATAATGATTTTATCAAATGATTATCTGAGGAGTTTCATACACAGGAGAGGTCAGATCAGATGGCCATGTTTAGAAGACTGCTCTGCTCCCTTTCTGTGGAAAATGGGTAAGAGCTGACAAGACTGGATATATGCTCAGGTGTGTGCCCAGGTATAGACATGCAGAAAACAGGATTACGGCTTTGCCAGGAGGAAATAGCAAAAGGGCTGAAGAGAGAGGGAGTCTTGGCTATCAGTAGCAGATGGGCTCCAAAGATAGGCCATGGAGTAGACTCCGTGGGAGGGGGGACAGACACAGGAGGGGCTGGTGGTAAGAGGGAGGGTTGAGATGTCAATGGACTGGAGGTCCCAACAGGGCCAAGGACTAGCATGGTGGGAGGAGATAAGAGGACAAGCCCAGAGGACAGGATGCCAATGTGCACAAAGGCTTCAGAAGTGGGGCCACTTCGGGGTATGATAACATTCAGAATATTAATCAGTTTTTGTACTGCTGACAAAAGGTGGCTTGACCAAAAGTAGCCATGGGTGAGTGTTAGAGGAGGAAGCTAAAGAAAATAAAAGGGCAGAGCTCAGATTGCTGAAGAGGCCCATGCCAATCCAGTCCTCAGTTCCTGGAAGACTCAGAGAAACTCAACTAGGCACAGGGTCCTCCAGGATGACAGAATTAGAGGCCCTTCTAGGAGCTCACATCCCTCCAACCTCACTACCTCCACCACCATCTTCACCCTAAATGCTTGGCTTGACTAAAGAAAAGTGGCCCCCTCTCTTCACAGCATTGAGAGGTCTGTGAACTGTTTAGCATGTCCTCCTAGGGCAAAGGTGGGTATCATAAGCATGAGTTACTGATGACAAACCTGGTCTCCAGTCTCATGGTCTCAGTCTTTGCAGCTGAGCTCCATAGAGTGGCTGTCTGCTAGCACAACACATATGACCACATATCCTGTCTCTCCGCTAGGCCAGAAAGTCAAGGGCAGGCCATTATGCTTCCTTCAGTTTCTAGGACCACACCTCGTAGGTAATATCAATAGATACTCAATAAAGAAAGAAGCAATCCTGTTTATATAAAGTTCAAAACTGGCAAAACTAATTTAAGGTAAGGTATTAAAGGTTAAAATAACGGTTACATTCTCGTTGGGGAGGGTGACAGAAATGGGGTAGTAATGTTATATTTCTTGATCTGGGTACTGTTTACATGGATTTGTTCAGTGAAAATTTATTGATCTGTATAATTATAAATTGTATACTTTTCCATATGCATGTTACATTTTGATATATTTTTTAAACACCTGAATGATATATTTTTTAAACACGTGAATGAATCAGTCACTTAATCAGTGGTAGAAACTAACTTAGCTTGAACTTGAAATGCTTCCCCCAATATAGGATTCAAACTGCAAGCTAAGGCAGGGGTTGGCAGATATTCTGTATAAGAGCCAGGTATTAAGTGTCTTATGCCTCACAGAATGTGGTGTCTCTGTCAACAACTACTCAACTTTGCTACTATAGTGCAAAAAGTAGCCATTGATACTGTGTAAGTGAATGAATATGGCTGTGTTCTAATAAAACATGAACACTGAATTTTGAATTTTGTATCATTTTCACAGTCCTCAAATGATAGCCTTTGATTTGTTTTTCAATTATTAAAAAAAAATGTTTAACCTTTCTTAGCTCTCCAGCTATACAAAAACAGGCTGCTGGCCAGATCTGGTCCGTAGGAAGTAGTCTGCCAACTCTTGCACTAAGTAACTTTGCACATTAAACACGTTTCCTGGCCCGCACACAGGCTCAGCCTGTCCTTCCCCCAATCTGCCCCTCTGTGCTCTCCCACCTTTATAAGTAGGCAAATACTCCATCTTGTTGCTATATGGATATTTATTGTCCCGAGGTTTGATGGGGTCCACTCGACAGACAGTGTAGGGATTGTAATCTTTCTTATATGTCGTGAGCAAATCCATATTCTCTTCACTTGGGACGAACTGGTCATACTGGTGGGCCTTCACTGGTGCCACTTTATGAGGCCCAAAATCTCTCCTGTAAGGAAGCAAGTGCATGCTGTTGGGGTCCTTGGCTTGCAATAAGGCTTATGTTTTCTGCTCAACCCAACTCTATAAACATTTGCTGAGAAGTCATGTTCTACTCTACCTGCCTTCCCCGCTCCCCTGAACTGTTTCTCCTCTATTTCCCACCTTCGGGAAGGGTACCATCAATTATGTCTCACCCAACTCAGACACCTGTACACATCTTTGACCTCCTTTCCTCACGGCCCCAGAGCCTATCATTCACCAATGCCCCTCCACCCCATTGGTTTTTCTTTCCCCTTGGTCCAGACCCTGACCATTTCTCACTTGGATCAGGTAACAGCCTGCCACCTGAGCTTCCTCCTTCATCCCTACTACTTCTATTCAATCCCCATAATGTGGCCAGAATAAACTCTCTAAATAGAAATCAGATGGCTTTCCCAGTTTAAAACTCTTCCAGGCAAAATTCAACTTCCTAGCATAATTTATAAGCCTTTCTGGACCTGGCTCCTGCCTTACTCACCCTTGTCTCTCACTATCCCCACCCCACCTGAGCACCCTGCACTCCAACCACAATGTCACTACTTCTACTCCTGCGCTCTCCACCTTCCTTCCACCCAACCCCTTCATTGTGGAGCTAACTTCCTTTCAGGTACCTCCGCCACCTTCTCTGTGTTCCCAAAAGCTTCTCCTGCTAATGTTTATCTCCTTCTTCTGCTTAGCCTACAGAAAACCCAGAAGAGGAAAATAGCGAAATAATTGGAGACCCTAAGTCCTTCATTTCTCTGCTATCTGGTGTCAGCGCCCCCATTATTTCAGGGAGTACCAAAACAACAGGATCGAAAAAGTATAATGGTCTTCGCTAAACAGGAAGCAGTCCCTCCCCAAAGTATCCCAGATAAAAAGGCCCAGATGCTCACTGCAATGCCCACCAGGAACCGCCCTAAGGAGCCAGGGCTTAGCTCAGACTTGTGTTGCCCTCCAGGGCACTCGCAACTTCCCACCTCTCAATGCTAACATTTCCCTCTGAAGGGTGTCTGCTTCACACAACGAACTGTTTTTGCCTGGAACCCATTTATTCAACCAGACAAAGGGAGGTTAGATTTTCCCTGATGGTGCTTGCCAGAACAGCCCTGTCAAGGGAAGGGGAAGGTTTCCGGACAGGAAAACATTAGGCCCAAACACCAATAAAACCCACTTCCCGGCCAAAATCTGGAGCAGCATTACTGAGCCATGCTTGACTAGCAAAGGTAACACGCTCCACTGTAACCTGTCTTGCGTGAATTATACACATGATTGTCAGTAAACCCGAACCGGGTCCTGAAAATGCTTGGTGGGATGGGAGGAGGAAGTTAGGAAGCAGGAGAATTAGTCTCTCTAGGGCTCTAAGGAGGAAATGGGAGATGCTTCAGTTGAACTCCCCTAACACCCTCTGGGTAGATTTAAAAATATATCTTAGCAGCAGTTATAGGACATTCAGCCTGGACTTCCTTCGTAGGGGCCCTGCTGTTAGCCTGAAGTGTCTGGAAGCTGACTGTGTATATCGGGGCTTATGGAGGGAATGGACTGAACAAGAAGCCAAGGGTCAGCTCCTATTTCTACTGTTCTCAATGAACAAGTACTACACCCTGGTGTCTATTCAGCACTAAACCAATTGTAACAGGGAACTAAGAGGGTAAGTCCTTAGGCTACAAAGACAAATGGAAATGCCCAGAAAACTCCATCTGAAAACCAGCTGAGTGGAAAGGGACTCTTGGTCAGAGAGTGTACATTCTAAAGGGAGTGCTCCCAAGGGAAGTTGAGCTCTCCTCACTCCCAGAAGGGATGGACAGATTTCAAGGCAGCCTGAGACCACACATTCCTAAACCCTTATAAAAGCCTGTGTTCAGTGATGGCTACCTAAGCCTGCACCCTATTCATTTCCAGGGAGTATCAGGAGGTACCAAGGGCAAGCAATGAGGAACAAAGCTGGGTGCCTATGGGTGCCTGAGCTGCTGCACTGAGCCCACCCAACCTCAAAGCACCTAGGAATGCTTTCCAGCTGTAAGCCTGCCACTCTCGGGGACCCTGCACCCAGAGTCGATGGCAGCCTCTTCTTCAGTTACTCTGACCAAGAGGACCAGCTTCCTCTCAGGGATGCCACAAAAACCTCCCTTCAAAGGCTGCCAGCCTCTTGAAAACTAAAGCACTTTTACTGCCCATCTCCCACGGCTTCTACTGGAAAAGAACAGACAAAAGCCCACAACCAAATTCACCAGTTCACAGACCATTCTGAAATTGGTTTCCCAAAGACAAAAGCCAATCATCTTTTCCAGTAGAAAACTTAAGTTCCTTTCTAAGTATTCCTCTATGGTTTAATTTATTGATCAGCTATAACTAAGGCAAATGACTACGGGGGGGTGGGGGGAGGCAATATCTACTTCTTAAGAGAAGAAAAATTTTAAAGTTTGACTTTTTTATAACCTACCTAAACATAGTTACTGTGGCTTAGGAGTGAATTTAATCAGAATGTATGTGTTTCCTCATTATGTTTTTATGTTGAGAACATTCACTGAAACCTGTCATTAACCACAACATAACTGCATGTCCCCAATCACACATAATCTTATAGCTTTTAAATTCACGTAAAAGAAAAGTCTATATTTTAGTCTTCCCAGAATTGCTCAAACTAACTAGCTTTTCTTTTTAAGAACACTAGATCTCCCCTCTCTTTCTGTGGTACATTTCCCAGTCTCTGTGCACATGTGACGTGAACCAAGAAAAAGAAACTGGTGAGAGAAGTAAGTTTCTTTTTGGTAAGTAGCTATAAAAGTTATAGAGTAGGGAAGGCCAAGAGTTAAACTCAGAGTTAAGTGAAAGGTTGGAGTGGTCCTGCTGGGGAAGTCATAACAACTTGACTTCAAATCATTTGGCAAAGCTGAAGAAAGGTGTTTGACAAGACTCCGACAAAAGGAAAGAGGAAATAACCTAACAGTGAGCTAGGGTCCCGAGCCTGCAGTGGGAAATGAAAATTTTCACCATGACAAAAGGGCCATGCATCACATTTTTTAAACCTGTTTTTAATGTTTATTTATGCAAACTTCAAGATTTGTTAGTGTATCCAAGTAATCAATTATATTAAAATGGAATCCATCTTAAAAGGAGTTCCTCCTCTTGGCCAAAGCCAACCTCTCTCACCCCTGCCCTCTTTCTCGGGAACCTCATCTATAGACCATCTCCTAGGCCATGCTTTTCTCTCTTCCTCCCTACTGCCTCCTTTCTCCACTGAGTGTTATCTCCCATCTTTAAAGGTAAAGAGCAAAATAAGACACAATCCTCACTGGGCTCCATTCTCCTTCGGTTTTCCCTTCTCTCTTCCGGAAAGTGTTGTCTATAAGTACAGACTTGCCTTCCTTTCCTCATGTCCCACCCATCAAATCTGATTCCCCTCACTCCTGGATACTCCAAGCATCACTTGTTTTCCAGACCCAACCGCTGCTTCTCATCCTTATCCCACTGTGCTTGTTCAAAGCTTCCATCCTCTCACTCAGTTTTTCAATTCTCTCTCCCTTGACTTCTGCGATACCACTCCTCATGATCTTTTCTCCATCTCCTCTATGGGGTTCTGCTCTTTGTCAGTTGATTTGACTTTGTCACTTCTACAGGTAATTCTCAAACTTCCCAATGTCAAAAGGCACTCTTCTAGAGAAACTATTCTCCCATCCTAGGCAGCTTGGGGAGTCCATCCCAATGTGCTGCAAAAGATCCTTGGCTGAATCACAGGGCTTGATTCATGCCCCTGGTCCTTATGTGACACAGAGTCTGCCTTACCTTCACTATAACAGATGGGATTCCAAGCCCATGCACTCCAGCATCCAAGTTACATAGCACCTGTCTTCTCCTCTGCCTTCTAGGCCCCTCAACTCCCACTAAGGCTGAGGCAAATATCTGTTACCACTTCATATAAACTCTAGCCAAACTATTTCAAATGACTTTAAAGCTCTAAAAAGGTGGATTCTGGGAACAGCCAACAGGTGGAAGCAGAAAATGGCACTGTTTGAGGCTTCATTGCTTAATTTTCCATTAACTATTTAAGATTCAAAGCTTCTAGCCTAAAGGTCAGCTCCACTCTGTGCCAGGCAGGGCAACTAAAAGGCAGATCTCTATTGATTATCTTTTCTTGACTACAAAACCAGAGGGCCGGCTGGGCATGGTGGCTCATGCCTGTAATCCCAGCACTTTGGGAGACCAAGGCAGGCGCATCACCTGAGGTCAGGAGTATAAGACCAGCCTGACCAACATGGAGAAACTCTATCTCTACTAAAAATACAAAATTAGCCAGACGTGGTGGCACACACCTGTAATTCCAGCTACTTAGGAGGCTGAGGCAGGAGAATCGCTTGAACCCAGGAGGCGGAGGTTGCGGTGAGCCCAGATGGTGCCACTGCATTCCAGCCTGGGCAATAAGAGTGAAAATCCATCTCATAAAAAAAAAAAAAAAAAGAGGACCAAGTTTGAGGCAACCACAGTTGCTGGAAAATGGTAAAGAAACCTGGAAATGAGAGAGCCAAAGACAGGAAGCCCTAAATTCTGTACATAAACTGGGCCCAAATCTCTGCATGACCTCACATATATGGGGTAGATTTCAAGCTAAAGAACTGAAGTGAGATTTGAGCTGCCAGCCAAGACACAGAATTTGCATTGTAAATCAAATCAGGTTACCTGACTGCCAAAGATAAAAACACTTTTTAGAGCAATGCATACAAGTATCTAAGGTGCCCACAACATAACAACATTCTCACTGTACAAAAATCAACCCAAAATCTGACCCATGCTCAAAAAAAAAAAAAAAAAAAAAAAGATAATTATGGAGACCAACTCCAAGCAGACCAGACATTGGAATTAGCTGACACGGGTTTTAAAGTAGCTTTTTAAACCATGCTCAATAAGGAAAGCAAAGTAAGGCCATAATGAATTAAAAGATAGGAAATCAGGTAAAATAAATAGAAACTAGATAAAAACAGAATCAAATGCAAATTCTAAAACTGCAAAATATGTGAAGTAGAACATTCATTGGATGGGCTTAAATCACAAAATGGAGATAAGGGAGAAAAAGTTGGTGAAGTTTAAACTAGATTAATAGAAACTATCCAATCTGAAGAACAGAGGAGGGGAAGAAAAGACTGGGGAAAAGAAATGAATAGATCATCCATGAAGGAAAAATTACTTGAAGAAATAATGGCCAAAATGTCTACAAATTTAATCAGAAATACAGTATAGACAATTCAAAGGCTCTGAGATTGCCCAAGCAAGTCCAGTGCCGAGAACTCTATCTGCATTGTGTTCACACTAATTCTCAGGCCCAGGCTATGGAGGCTAAGTATACGCCCAGTGGTACAGCTCTGAGTAGGAGAGTCAAGTATCTATTTGAACAAAAATATATATATATACAAAATTCAATGGGTAGTGCAAGACTCAAGCCTGCTACTAACTCTCTTGTTTCTTTCCTGACCTTTGGAGAGGATACCAAATGCCCTTTCTCTCTTAGCTCTTCCCTCCCTTACTCTCCTTGGTTTACCAAGCAGTCTTGTCAATAAGTGATAGAGTTGAAGCTACCAATTCCCGGCCCTCTGCCTTTCAGCCACACCCATCGAGTCTGAACTCAATTCTATCTCCTCACTCTGTGCCTCCATTCCACTCTACCCATGGTCCCACTCCCTTTAGGATAAAGGTCCAACACCATTGAAGACTCACCTCTTTCTTCCGATGCTGTTCATTTTGCCCATCTTTAGGGAGCTGGCTTAGCTAACAGAATGTCTCAAATTGGGGTCCCAATGTTTTACATGTCACCATGCTGATGGGGAAATGAGTCTTGAAGTGCAAACCTCTTATTCATAAATTGATCTCAGGTCTATCTGAACTAAAGGCAGATTCTACACCAGAGAATTACCAAGGGCTGCAAGAAAGTTTCACACTAAAAAATGCCTGGAAATCACAAGCATTCCCCTCATGGCACCTGCTGTAAATCCCCAAGATTTATGGTCAGTAAGAGTTGTGTGCAGCTGTAATCATGCCTCACGCTGGGATGATAACCTTTCCAGAAACCAGGTGTTTTTTTGTGTGTGTGTCTGGGCTTAATCACCAAACTCAGCAAAGCCCTGGACCACGTGACTTTTTCGTTCAGCAGGTGGGAGCCTCACGTCCAACCTCAGAAACTAAGCAAGGTCAATGTTTAGATAAAGAAGTGGGTGGGATGTTCCAGTAATAAGAGTTCTAAGAGCAGAGGGGTAACGACAATCCGTGCAGACACAGGGGTGTGCAGACACGGGGCTGCCGCTTCCCTTCCCCTGTAAGCCTCCAGGGGAACACCAGATGGTAGCTCCCTACATTTCCTGACAGTGGCATAATTTTGTTCTCAATCTACGAAAAATAGTGCCCGTCATGGCAGGCACAGGGTTGAGAAATAATGAAATTGTGGTAGAAAAGAGAACACAGATGTCTTCTACTCATTTCCCCCTTACTTCTCTTTTTAGGGTAGGAAATAAAAAGAGATTCATATCTGCTCTTTTTCCTCCCTGTGTATAACCTTGATCCTGCCACTTTTTCTTTTTAAGGCCCTTATGTTCATTAACAGCTTATTTTGGAAATTCTTGCACAGTCTGCTTTCCCCTACTTTAGCCACACTTGAGGTACATGATATTCATTGTTACTCTGACTCCGGGAGAGGCAGAGGGGCCTTCTGGGTGATATGTTTATTGTTGTAAGTGACACAAGGCAAGGATAATTTAGGACAGGTCAGAGGGTAAGTTTTTGTTTAGCGAAGCACCATCAGGAGGAGGGAGGCTATCTGGAGTTGCATCTGGGGGCCTCAGAGCTAGGTGCTGGGGCAGGGCTTCCGCCCTAGACCAAGGGTTTGTCCTCATTCTCCTAAGCTTTGGGCAGCTAACAAAGCAACCTGCACCAACCAACCTTCAAATCATCCCTGTCTATACTTTCAGAATAGGAACTATATCAATGTCTGAAGCCAACGAGACATCTCACAAAGTGTTCTTCATTTCCTGCAAACTGGATATAAAGAGATAAAAAGACCCACCGCTGGAGATCGAACAAGATATTTGCAAGCCACCCCTCAGTACTACTCTTATCCTTTCCTACTGATTACATGTCCCTTATACAGGTGCCTAGGACTCTTACTCGTTGTTGACCAGGGCTTCCTAAAACAAAAGCAATGCTCAGAAATGGTTCACACTTCTTATTATGGTCTTCAGATTCTCAGAGACAAAGAATACTGTTTTCCTGGCAAAATGAAACCCAAACTTTAGTGTTCATATTGTTTAATAAATCATAGGTTGAAAAAACAGCTGCATAAACTACAATGTTTTAATACATCAGGACCCAGAAACACTCTGTTTAAACCAAATTATTTAAGATGATTTGGAACACTCTGTTTAACCAGAGTGTTCCAAAACAGAAACACTGTTTAAACCAAATCATTTAAGATAAATGGTTGGAATAAACATAATCATCTGGCCTTAGCAATAAAGCAAAACCTTATCTCTACAAAAAGTTTAAGAAATAGTTGGGCATAGTGGCCCATGCCTGTAGTTCCAGCTACTAGGAGACTGAGCGGGGAGGATCACTTGAGCCCAGAAATTCAAGGCTGCACTGAGCGATGCACACCATTGCACTCCAGCCATGGCTACAGAAGGAAACCTTGTTTAAAAAAAAAATATTTTTAAAAAGTGGCCTGATTCAACTCAAGCATCAGACAAGGCCCTCAACTCCCTCTCATTCTCAAGCCCCTGTCCAGTGGTTTCCACTAAGCTCAGGAATCCTTTGGCTCCATTTCTCCCATTGTGGGTGCTCCTACCCCATTACCCAGACATGGACTTCCTGTGGATTTAGAAGATGGCAGTGTTGTGTAGAGAAGAGTACCTCCAACTCACAGTCTCAAGAGATGTTTCCAGTCCTATTCTGGAGCAAACCTGAAGGCAGAATGAATTAGACTGGTTCTGCTTCACCTAAACCATCTGGGACATTTACTAGCACAAAATTATGAACCAAAGGGGAACAATAGGAAGAAAAGTCACCAAGTCTGAGGCACTGATGTGCAAGCACTGTGCTGGAACAGTCAACATTCACCATCATCTCCACCTCACAGCAACCCTGCCCTTTACAGGGATGAAGAACAGGGAAGGCAGAGAACACATCAATCTTTCAGGGCTCAGCTGAGGACAAAACTATACAATCTGAGACTTCCCAACTGCACTCAAAGATGTTTCTGCTCTACTAGATCACCAGTCACAGGTCACTCACTGAGTTGTCCACAGCAGAATCTGCAAGAGCCTTGCCTGTAGAACAACCCTGAACTGACAACTTTTCTGCACCCCCTCAGTACAAACACCTCTGCAACACTAATATACTGAACTGTGTGGCTCAGCCTCCGCACAGAACTAGAGCTAAACAACCTTAGTTTGGGAGTCAGTAATAATTTAAAAGGAAAACATTATTTGTTCACATTTCTTGAAGAACATTCAGGAGAACCCCAATTCAAAATTTACAGCATAATCTTAAGGGGAAAAAAAGCTTACTTTTTCTCTATTGCCAAGTTCTCTTTCACCACCACCACCACCACCTGCCATCTACCCAAGCTGGCCTGGAGCTTTTCATGTAACAAAGCCCAAAACTTGCTTTTCAGCAACATCCCCCACTCTTTCCATCCCTTAAATATTTTTCTTAACCTCCAATCCTTTATTATATAAATTAATCCAGCCTTTCCCCACCCTTTACTTCAGCAAGCAAGAATCCTTTCTCTTTAACAGAAAATTTGGAAAAAACTGAGAAGGCTCATAAATGCAGGATTTTCTCTCAGAGACATAGTACATTAAGGCATTAATATTACATGTTGATACTGCATATTAATACATTAGCACTACACATTAATATTATACGTTAGCACAGCATGTTACTACATTAGTGTTGTATGTACCTGCATACATTAACACTGTTTGCCCTCACCTTGATGTAGTCAGGCCTTCCATTGGTATAGACCCTTTCTGGTACTCCCGCCTTGGCTTGAAGGACTCTCTGGGCAGGTAAGAGTGATAGCAAGGGTAGTTCTCGGTATATTCGGAGAGCAGACATGGTTTCTCTGTTTTATCATAAATCTTGGTAGGGAGATGTGGACAGTGATGCCACCTATAAAAGACACAGAGTTAGGTTGATTACCTTCTTGGGAGAAATAAATTCAATTTGATAAGAGTACTTCTGCCAAATGTGACTCAGACTGCAAAATCATATGACTGCCAACACTGAAGACCAGAATTCAACCCTTACTTTTTTCCACTAAACTACGTGAAGTGGCCAGAATATAAAGGTGGTCTGTAACTACAATTGGTTAATAAAAATTCCTTGGATCACAGAATTACACACAAGCTGTTACAGATGCCACATTGCTTGTGTAAGCATGGAAATAATTCCATACTATAACAGAGAAATGGCTGTGTCCCCAAGCTCTCCAAGTGCCACCCAGCTGCCTCAGGTCCTCTCCTGAGGTCTCCCAACAGCCCAGGAATTCAGGGCTTACTACTGACCCAACAGGGTGCTCTAAGGCTCTCCAATAGGGCCAGCCAGTGTCTTTTCTAACTGGTTGACTCCTGAGTCAACTCAGAATATCATCAGTGTACACAAATGACATCATTTAAAGCAAAACCACCTTAGTTCTGAGTCCACCAAACACCACCGACTATGTGAAACCACTTTCACATCGAAAGTCTCCCTCATTCATTCTTTCAGGTCTCACCTCAGTTATTACAGCCTTAGAAAGACTTTCTCCAATCATCTTCTACCCAGGAACCACCCCGCCGTTGCATCCTGTCTCCCCACCAATCTTCCCTGCGTGTGCACATATTTTCTCCCATCACCCTGCGTGTGCCTGTCCCATCACTTACAGCTACCTGTGATTGGCATGTCTGTTGGCGAGTTTGTTTATTGTCTCATCTGTCACGCTCAGGGCCTTTATCAACCTTGTTCACTGCTACACTGTACATGTACATTGTACATTTTTCAACCTTGTCCACGGTTCATTGTACATGATGTACATCTCTATGTATCATATCCTGAATTTTTCATTCAGTAAATATTTACTGTATACTAGCACATTCAGTAAATATTTATTGAATGAAAGACTGTGTGCATAAGTGAATGATTAAATAAACTTTATGCCTAGGGATGAATTGAACAAATGATAAATAGATAGTATTTAGCAGTTATAATTTATAGTGAGTTTTTCCATTTTACATGCTTGGTAGTAAATGAAACTTACTTACTTACCACTTACAGCTGGACTGAGGCAGCTGTTAAAGCTGTCAAAAACTAAGTGAAGGCAGTTAATCAATTTTGTATATGCCCACATACAATCTTCACAATCCAGCTGGGATCCCTCTCATCATCAGGCACCAGCACATCAGCAAAAACTCCATGCTGGTGTTTTCCAACTTAGCTACCTTCAGGAATGGCATAGAATTGTTTTCCCATTTTCACACTGGACTGATTTTTAATCACAGAAACTAAAATGCAATACTTTGGGGCAGTACATGGGGGAAGGGAGATAAAATCAGAGAAAGAAACCAAGAACTCCCCACTGCTCTAATGTAAAGCTATTTTCCAGGCAACAGCTGGCATGCTGCTCCTGTTAGTAAGTTCAACCTTTTATATAAATATTACTGCCACCGCTGTTGTTACTATGTACCTCTCTTCAATCTACTCCCCAGAGAAAAATCATCAACACCTGTACTGTTCATATGGCTAGAATTGCATATTAACAAGTACCATTAGAGATATCCCTACTTATTTTCTTCTCACCTATAGACTTGTTATCAGAAATGCCTTAAGATGGCATGAAATTGCCTCATTTACTTTTTATTTGTATTGTAAAAGCAGTATTGATTCATGGTAAATATTTTAGATATTCCTCATCATTGACAAGGAAATCTTTCACAAATATGCCGTCCTTATAGTATGAATATCTAAATTTCACAATGTTAAATACAATAGGTAAAAGTTTGGTTTTTCTTTTTCAGAATGCACATTCTTGGCATTTAATGTACAAAGCTATGTATTTCTGTTATACACCTTTAATAAAATATCTCCTAATTGTTGGCACATAAATTGAGTGCTTTAAAGTATCTTTTGTACATTCAAGAGATAAATTGTTATGTGTGCATAGTAAACAACCCATCTCCCACAGTAGATACATGTTAAGTATTATTGCCATTTCTGTGCTCACAATCAGTCCAACTACCTGAGATCTCAATTTGAGCCAACCAGTACCCTATCTTTTTAGGATTCCTACAAACCTCAAATCAAAAGCCAAGAAGCACTGGCTACCAAAAATACCTCTGCATGTATATTTTATTCACCCACACTCTAAAAGAAAAGTCAAGATTTTATTCAGGATAACTTAGTTTCAGGCACTTACAATAAAACAGGCTCCACAGGCAGAGTGGTATTTTCCCTTTTCAGTGCCCCTGTTTTTTAAACTGGTAAAACTACTTTCATATAACCCTCTTTCCATATTGTTACTTTTAAAAAATGTAACACACTATAAGGATTTATTCCAAAAGAAAAATACATTTAATGGCAAAATACTGCAATATGATCGGCATCATGAAAGGTGATTTCAGTAGAGCAACAAGCTTCTACCCAGACATTGATGTTCCATTAAATGGAATCATATCAACATATTTATAGAGCAGACTTTGACTTATTGCTGGTTAACTGAAACCTTGTCTCACTTTGAAATATCAAAAACTCTTATGCAAAAATAAATGTTTCATTGCCTGAGTGTGCTCATGGAGTCATCTCCTTTCCCTACCTGCACCATGAACGCCCTGAATACCCCTCTCAAGATACCCAGCACCATGTCTTCTCACTGGTGATCTACCCAATCCTCATTAACCAGGAATCCCTCAAGGATAAAGATCAAGTCTGACATCTTTTTGTTTTGGAAGCTAGCCAATATTATATATGTATTTAATAGATGGATGAATGGTGTATAAGAGGATGATCTGCTGAAAGAAAGATATCTAGAAGTTATCAAGAAACAGAAAATAATTCGTTCTAACATTAGTAGAGTCAAAAAGGTAAAGACAGATTTCTCAATGTTTAAGAACCAATTACTATCTAAAGAAAGTTTGTAGAATTGCCCTGCCTAGGGTATTTAAAATGAAGCCTGGAAGCCGTGATCCAAAGAACTGAAACTGCTTCAAGCTCTGTGATACTTGTGTCATTCCAAGAGCTCCCCTCACCACCTTGCTCAGGTACACCCGCAAACAAACCCAGATGGAGCCATAGGCCAGGAAGGAAAAGGGAGAGAGGAGGTTTATCTAGCCTACCAGAACAGAACTCTCTAAAGTCTTTCCACTCAAGAATTCACAATTCCCAGGGGTAAAAGGACATAACACTGACTTTCTGATACTTGGAAAAGAAAGTAGTAGAGACCTTACGATGGAACCCAGAAATAATTAACAATACTTGATTCTGAGCATTGGCTCCAAGCTAGAATCATAGAATTTTTTTTTTTTTTTTTTTTTTGGACAAGGTCTCACTCTGTCATCCAGGCTGGAGTGCAGTGGTGCCATCACAGCTCACTGCAGCCTCAACCTCCTAGGATCAAGCAATCCTCCCACCTCAGCCTCCCAAGTAGCTGGGACCACAGACATGCAAAACCATGCCTGGGTAATTTTTGTATTTTCTGTAAAGATGGGGTTTCACCATGCTTCCCAAGCTGGTTTTGAACTCCTGAGCTCAAGCAATCCACCTACCTCAGCCACACAAAGTGCTGGGATCAGAAGCATGAGCCACCACACCTAGCCTAGAATCACAGAATTTTTAAATGGAAAGGGGGCATAGGGAATATCTGTTCTAGTATTTCCATTGTGTTATGTAGATGAAAAATCTGAAGTTCAGAATGGTGTACGTGAACCAATCATAGATATAGGATAGGTGTTTATCACTTCCAAATGACTAGGTACACTTCCTGACATACAATGAGCTCAAGTCATCTATGACTCTCAGGCAATCCTAGAATGGATAACAGAACTTTAAGAATGTAACAACTGCACTGGTACACCGGTAAGAAAAAAAAAGTTAAAAAAAAAAAAAAAAAAAAGAAGAAGAAGAATATGTTCCTCTAGAATAACATCATCCAATGGAAATACAATGCAAGCCATGTCATATATGTCATTTTTAATTTTCTATTACAGTAGCGATATTAGAAGGGTAAAAAAAGCCAGGCATGGTGGCACCTGCCTATCGTCCCAGCTGCTCAGCAGGCTGAGGAGGGTGGATCGCTTGAGTTCAGGAGTTTAAGGCTACAGTGTGCTATGACTGTGACTGGGAATAGCCACTGCACTCCAGTCTGGGAGATGTAGTATCTCTAAAAAAACTAAAGCTTTTGAAACAGGTAAAAAGAAGCAAGTGAAATTAATGTATTAATGTTTCGTTTAACCCAATATACCTAAAATATCATTTCAACATCCATTTAAAAATTATTAATGAGATATTTTACTTTCTTACTATACTTCAAAATCCAACGTGTCTTGTACATTTCTTTCAGTTCAGAACAGACATATTCCAAATGGTCAACACATACAACAGATAGGTGCAAATGCAACCAACTAGCAGTCACTGCCTGAGCGCTACGCTGGAAAGATTAAGAGGCTACCACCAAGTTTAGTGAAAAAGACTACCTTGATCAATTAAGCCATGCCTGCCAAAACCTTGGGTTAGGACAGGGGGTAGGGTGAAAATCTGTGCAGGAAGGGAAAGAGAAGAGAAGAGAATTCTGATGGAAATGTCCACAGGCTGTTGAACGTGATGACTTGTAGAATCACACGTTTGGAAGACATCTGGAACAACAATGAAGACATAAAAATATGAATTGGAAAGTGTAGATCTAAAATTCGAAGGTACAGACAAAAGAACTGCAAGCACTTGGGTACTGGAAGTTTTCTCTAAAAGTGTAGGAAAGATAAAGACACTAAAAAATATTTTTTGTTAATACAATATCCGTCTCTTTCTTAAAATCTCTCTGACCTGTCTTCATATGACATAATCATAGGCATTAAAACAAATAAAAAATAAAGCAGTTTTTCTGACTTCCATAATTCATCTCCATCTACAGCACCAAGTTTCAGTTTTATGCACTTGGAACACTAGCTGCAGCTGCTCACTTTCCTGCCACTCTCACTTTTCTCTGTCTTCAAGGCCCATCTTCAATGCTACCACTACCACCCCTGACTCCCCACAAAGCTGCTGAAGATCCCATGACACAGTTACTGGCTGTGACTCTTCTGCTCAGAGTGTGCATGGGATTATGTCCCCACCTCTTCTTCTACTGCACAGCCTTGCATGATCCTCTACTTTTAAACTTTTGTGTGTGTGTGTGTGTGTGTGTCTTGTAGAGACAGGGACTGACTTTGTCACCGGGAGTGGAGTATAGTGGCACAATCATAGCTCACTGAAGCCTCAAAATTCCTGGGCTTAAGCAATCCTCCCACCTCAGCCTCCCGAGTAGCTGGGACTACAGGCATGCACCACTGTCCAACTTGGCTAATTTTTTTATTTTTTGTAGAGATGGGGTTTTGCCACGTTGCCCAGGCTGGTCTCAAACTTCTGGGCTCAAACAATCCTCCTGCCTCGGCCTCTCAAAGTGCTGGGATTATGGGTGTAAGCACCATGATCAGTCTCAACTTCCATGTTAAGAATTTTCTTGGCTGCAAACAAAGCTATTTATCAAAACAAACGCATGACCATTCCCCCTGCCACCAACTGGAAGCTTGAACAGTAGCTGGTATAACATGACTTTGGGCTTTTCAAACATATGAACTTTCAGTAGTTTTTTAGAATCTAATCTATAAAAAGGGCAGCATCTTGTAGGATACTCATGACTTGTCTTGCTTTCACCAGTCTTCTGGATCCCCTCCTAAGCCTAGCCTGATGTGGGCAGTGAAGAGGGTTCTCCTTCACTCGAGGAGGCAGAGTGCATAGTGGAAAGGGGCTCGGAGGCAGGAAGATCTGGTTTACAATCCTAGCTCTGCTACTGACTACTTGCGTAACACTGAGAAAGCCACTTAACTCCTCTGAACTTCAATCTTCTCCTCTTTAATCTGCAGATAACAATTTCTACTTATGTGGATTAAACCAGGTACTGGAGTTCAAATGCCTAGCCCTGTCCAAAGCAAGCATGTTGTAATTAATAGGCTAATTTATGGAACAATTACCATGTACCACACAGGCTAAGAGTTTTGTATACTATTGCATCTAACCTTCACAGCAATGCAGTGGGCAAGGCACTATCATCACCATTTTACAAATAGGAAAACCAGTGCTAAGAAGATGTTATCCTGCTTAAGGCCACATAACCAGAAGGTGATGAAGCCATGACTGGACGCCCAGGTAGCCTGATTTCAAAGCCTATGCTTTTAAATCACAGCTGTACATAACGTGGCTTGATGGAGTGCCAGCCTGTACCAAATCTCTTTTCTAGCTGCTCTGATAAACCTAAGGGCAGTCAATAAATAGTCTGTCTGCCCTTCCAAGTTCCCTCAGCTACACTCAGAATCTTCCAAGACATTCTCCTCTTTCCCACTGAGCGTAAAAATATCCCAATACAAACCAACAAATAGATATAACTCCACTCCTCTTTAAAATTCTGATTTCCTACAGAACTTTCTTTGCTGCTTAAACAAGAGTGTCATTAGATAAAGTAATAGTGGTAATAACCAGGGAAATAAAGAAAATGGAATGCTAGATCTAGGAGAACCCTAGAGACCAGCCAGCCCTACTGCTTCATTATACAGATGTGGATGCTGAGTTACTGCCCAAGGTCACACAGCTGGTCAGCAGCAGCCTTCACCCCAGGGCCCAATCACCTCCCACATGCCTGACTTCCACTTACAATCCAATTTCAAACCCAAAGTTCAGACTCTTAAAGGATTTGCAGCCCATTTTTCCTTTTACCCAGTAGTTAAGAGCTTGTGACCTGTCACAGCTGCTGTGCAAGGGAGGAAAGCAGTGCAAAAAATACATTCTCCATCTAGGAGAGGGGAAGCTGCCCAGGATCGCCAAACACCAAGTCATGAAAGTCATCCTTCCATGCTAATAGCTTAGAATGATTCTAGGCTGCCTAGAATCGCAAAAACTCTGGATGCTACAGGCAAGGCCTTCTCAAAGGAGGATCTATGTCTCTGGAATGGTGTTTTGTCTTAACAACCCCACAATCCAATTAGCCTCAGGGAAAGAATAAAGCCCACACTTTTCCTAAAGTACATTTGTGTTTACCTGCAGTGCTTTATCAACTTTTAAAATATTTATTCACTAAAAGTTGTTCTTTTATGATAGATCCGGAAGCCAAAGGACAAGTGAGAACAGTTTTGTGAATTGCAAACTAAGACAACTTTTGGACATAGATATACTTTACAGCAATCTTGAGGCAAGATACCTCACACTTCCTACCTACACCTTGTCTATTAAGATCTTTAAAGAATCAGAACAGTGTGAGAAATCTGAGTAACTCTGGCTTATACCCTACTCATGGTGCCAGTGAAATGATCAGGGATCATAAACCAGAACTTAGCCGGGTGTGGTGGCTCACGCCTGTAACCTCAGCACTTTGGGAGGATGAGGCAGGTGAATCACTTGAGGTCAGGAGTTTGAGACCAGCTTGGCCAACATGGTGAAACCTCATCTCTACTAAAAATACAAAAATTAGCCAGGTGTGGTGGTGGGCACCTGTAATTCCAGCTACTCAGGAGGCTAAGGCAGAACAATGGAGAGGCAGAGGTTGCAGTGAGCTGAGATGGCGACACTGCACTCCAGCCTGGGCGACAGAGGGAGACTCCATCTAAGAAAATAAATAAGTAAACCAGAACCTCTGACAAGGACTAACCCCTCAGGCAACTAGAAATTGGGTAACAGAAAGCAGGGCCAACCCCTGAAATATAAGTCAGAGAAAAGCAACCTTAATGGTTATCTGGTACACATGTAACAAATAGGTGCAAATGATACACCAACTAGCAGTCACTGCCTGAGCGCTACGCTGGAAAGATTAAGAGGCTACCACCAGGTTCAGTGAAAAAGACTACCTTGATCAATTAAGCCACGTCTGCCAAAATGCTGGGTTAGGATAGGGGGTGGGGTGAAAATCTGTGCAGGAAGGGAAAGAGAAGAGAAGAGAATTCTGATGGAAATGTCCACAGGCTGTTGAACATGACGACTTGTAGAATCACACGTTTGGAAGATATCTGGAACAACAACGAAGCCATATGAATGAAGTTGCCAGAACAGAAAAGGAAGGAATAAAAACAAAACCTTGGAGAAACCATATTTGCAAAGAAGGAAAATAAGTTTCTGGGGGAAAACTGACAAAAAGTAAGAAAACTCTGTCACAGGGATCAAACAAAGAAAAGATTTTTACATGTTCAACAGTTTGATGCCACAGAAGAATCAAAAGTCATGAGGGCTGGGAAAAAGACATCTTATTTGGTGGCTAGAAAACAGCTTTAGTAGAGCAGCTGAGGTGGGACCAAGGACTCAATGCTGAAGAAGTAGTGCAAGAGACAAAAGACCATGATTCTGAAAAATCTGGTGGTGAAAGCAGCAAGCAATTACCCAGGAGGTACTCAAGAAATGTTAACTCTGGGGTGGTCATCATGGGGTAGCGGGTGGAAGAACTAAAATCAGACCACCTTGCAAATATAGAGGAACAGATTCACAGATAGGAATACTCTGATGAACAAAAATAATTGGTGGAAAAAGAGCCTGGACTGGCAAGAAGGCATGATTAAAGAGGGCAGATGGATGATATTAAAGAGACATCTTGAGAGGGGAGAGAAGAATCAGAGAGAGGTCTGCTGGCCTCAACCCAGGGCATCTACAGACAGAGAGGGCACAAGGCAGGACTAGAAGCTAGGAAGAGATTCAAGGTGTGGTTCATGCCTGTAATCCCAGCACTATGGGAGGCCAAGGCAGGTGGATCACCTGAGATCAGGAGTTCAAAACCAGCCTGGACAACATGGTGAAACCCCGTCTCTACTAAAAATACAAAAATTGGCTGGGTGTGGTGGTGGGCATCTGTAATTCCAGCTACTTGGGAGGCTGAGGCAGGAGAATCACTTGAGCCTGGGAGGCAGAGGTTGCAGTGAGCCAAGACCGTGACATTGCACTCCAGCCTAGGCAACAAGAGCAAAACTCTGTCAAAAAAAAAAAAAAGATTCAAGGTGTGTACAGGGTACTCTAGGTAGTGTGCTAAAGGGTATGATACAGAGTTGCAGACTAGATTCCAGGAGTAGTAATGCCAAGGAGAGGCCCTGCTGGACCCAGCTGGCCCAGTGTTGGGACTTTGATCAGTAGAAATGCAAGGCTAAGGACAGGTGATGGCAGGTGCTGATTAGAGGAGCCCTGTTGGAATGGGCAGGCAGGTGTCAGGCTGAGTGGGCAGGAGGGATGCCAGCAAGAGCCAGAGCTAAGGGATGGGAGAGAGCAGCAAAGGATATGTTCAGTGGCTACTGGAGAGCACCTCATGGGCTCTTCCGGCCCCTCCCACCTTGGCAATCAAAAGGTAAAAGAATTTCTTCTGTGAAAAAATATTTAGATTAATTACAGAAACCTCTTCAAGAAGGTACAATTGGTCAAGGCATCCCTGGGAGGCATGGGGTAGGATTTTGGCAATGGCCTCATCGCCTCAGAGGGAGACACAGAAAGAAACATGTCTGCAACTCTTTCAATTCTTGGAGAGCCAATCCTCTGGGGGAAGGAAGGTGCAACTCTGGAATGTTCTAACTCTGCACTACTCCTTTTTATGAGGCCCGGGGAATACTCTGCCTGAAAGCCTATTCTTAGCCTTCCCTATTACTTCCTTGAAGTTTGATTTCAAAAATCCCTCCTACCAGGTCTTCCTGGACCCCCTGGCAAGTCCATATTCACGTTACTCTTCCCCATACTCACACACCACACACTTGCAGCCCCTGCTCAGAGTCTGGCTTCCCCACAGCGGGGGGTTCATGTACCACTGCCTCAGTGCATGGCACACGATGGGCACTCAACACATGATTGCTGAAAAGCATGCAAAAACAGAGCAAGCTCATAGATGGGCCAGTTTTCTTCACTGGACTGAGGCCTGCCCCAGCAGCAAACTTGCAAACTGAGAAAGAAACCCACCAGCTAGATTCCTATACATGTGTCCTGTGTGGCACTTCCTAAATGAACGAAAGGTGGAAACTGGATTTAAAAACAAATCCCTGAACTTCAACCCTATCTCTCATACACATACGTAATTTGAGCTAGATTATAAACCTAAATATAAGAGCTAGAATTATAAAGCTTTTAGAGGAAAATATAAGAGAATGTCTTTATGACTTGAAAGAAGGCAAAGATTTCTTAGATCACAGAAAGTAATAACCATAATGGAAGGAATTGGTAAATTAAACATTTATCAAAGTCAAATACTTCCACTCATCAAAAGATATCATTGAGAAAATAGATAAGCCACACACTTGGAGACAATGTTTGCAAAGGGCTGGTATCCAGGATATAGAAAGATCATCTACAATGGAGTAATAAAGAAAACCGAAAAGCTAGGCAAAGATTTGAATATACATATCACAAAGATATACAAATGGCCAAGAAACATATACAAAAATGCTTAACATCGTTAGTAATCACAGAAATGCAAATTTTAACCAAAATGAGATCCCACAACACATAGACCAGAATAGGTAAAATGAAAAAGAAAAACAACAACAAAACCTACTGTTGTTAAAGTGGAGAAACTGAAATTCTCACACATTATTGGTGACAATGTAAAATGGTAGAACCACTTTGGGAAAGTATGGAGGTTTCTTATCTATTACTAGGTATTTATCCAAAAGAAATAAAATCCATATATTCACAAAAAGAGTTGGATAAGAATGTTTACAGAAGCTCATTCATAAAACTGAAAAGGAGAAACAGCCCAGGTGGTCCATCAGTAGGAAAGTAGATAAACTGTGTTATTATCATTCAGCAGGATACCACTCAGCAGTAAAAACGAATGAACCACTTGCACAACCACAACAGCATAAACGAATCTCAAGAATATTTTGCTGGCCGGGTGTGGTGCACTCCTGTAATCCCAGCACTTTGGAAGACCGAAGTGTGCAGATCCTTTGAGCCTAGGAGTTTGAGACCAGCCTGGGTAACACAGCAAAACCCTGAATCTACAAAAAAACATACAAAAGTTATCTGGGTGTGGTGGCATGTGCCTATAGTCCCAGATACTTGGGAAGCTGAGGCAAAAGAAACACTTGAGTCCAGAGGACTGAGGCTGCAGTGAGCCATGTTCACCCCACCCCACTGCACTCCAGCCAGGACAACAGAGCGAGACCCTGTCTTAAAATTTAAAAAAAAAAAAAAATTGCTGAAAGAATTAATCAAAAGAGTACACACTTTATGATTTAATTTATATGAACTTCTAGAACAGAAAAACTAATCTTTAGTGAGAAAAAAAAGTCAGATCAGGGGTTCCCACTGAGAGTGAGAGAAGGCAGTGAGGGCGAAGGGGCATGCAGAAACGTCCTGGAGCACTGGCAGTGTTCTTCATCTTCATAGGCACTTGGGTTAAATAGACACATGATTTTGTCAAAACTCAGCAAGTGCACCTCAAGATTTGTTCATTAAATGCTGTTTCTTGCAAAAGAAAAAAACAATTATTGAACTGTAGTTAAGAAAACAAATCCTAAAGTATTTAAAGGAAAATTTTACTTGATCTCTTATTTATTTAGAAATTCTTTTTCTTTTTTTTTCCTTTTATTTTGGAGGTGGTTCTTGCTCTGTCAGCCAGGCTAGAGTGCAGTGGCGCAATCACGGCTAAGTGCAGTCTCAACCTCCTGGGCTCAGGCCATCCTCCTGCTTCAACCTTTCCAGTAGCTGGGACTACAGGCATGCACCACCACACCTAGCTAATTGTTTTTTGTTTTATTATACTTTTAGTTCTGGGATACATATTCAGAACATGCAGGTTTGTCACATAGGTATACATGTGTCATGGTGGTTTGCTGCACCCATCAACCCGTCATCTACATTAGGTATTACCCCTAATGCTATCCCTCCCTTTGCCCTCCACCCCTTAACAGGCCCCAGTGTGTGATATTCCCCTCCCTGTGTCCATGTGTTCTCGCTGTTCAACTTCCACATATGAGTGAGAACATGCAGTGTTTGGTTTTCCGTTCCTGTGTTAGTTTGCTAAGAATGATGGTTTCCAGTTTCATCCATGTCCCTGCAAAGGACATGAAATCATTCTTTTTTATGGCTGCATAGTATTCCATGGTGTATAAGTGCCACGTTTTCTTAATCCAATCTGTCATTGATGGGCATTTGGGTTGGTTCCAAGTCTTTGCTATTGCGAATACTGCTGCAATAAACATACGTGTACATGTGCCTCTATAGAATGATTTATTAATCCTTTGGGTATATATCCAGTAATGGGATTGCTGGGTCAAATGGTATTTCTGGTTCTAGATCCCTGAGGAACTGCCACACTGTCTTCCACAATGGTCAAATTAATTTACAATTCCACCAACAATGTAAAAGCATTTCTATTTCTCTGCATCTGTTGTTTCCTGACTTTTTAATGATCACCATTCTGACTGGTGTGAGATGGTATCTCACTGTGTGTGTAATGGCAAGATCATCACTCACCTCAATCTCCACCTCCTGGGTTCAAGTGATTCTCCCACCTCAGCCTCCTAAGTAGCTGGAATTATAGGCATGTGTCACCACACCTGGCTAATTTTTTTATTTTTAGTAGAGATAGGGTTTCTCCATGTTGATCAGGCTGGTCTTGAACTCCCGAACTCAGATGATCCGCCTGCCTTGGCCTCCCAAAGTGCTAGGATTACAGGCATGAGCCACCACACCTGGCTCTCATTGTGATTTTGATTTGCATTTCTCTAATGACCAGTGATGAGCTTTTTTTCATATGTTTGTTGGCTGCATACATGTCTTCTTTTGAGAAGTGTCTGTTGACCCACTTTTTGATGGGGTTGTATTTTTCTTGTAAATTTAAGTTCCTTGTAGATTCTGGGTATTAGCCCTTTGTCAGATGGATAGATTGCAAGAATTTTCTCCCATTCTGTAGGTTGCCTTTTCACTCTGATGATAGTTTCTTTTGCTGTGCAGAAGTTCTTTAGTTTAATTAGCTCCCATTTGTCAGTTTTGGGTTTTGTTGCCATTGTTTTTGGTGTTTTAGTCATAAAGTCTTTGCCCATGCCTATGTCCTGAATGGTACTGCCTAGTTTTTTTTCTAGGGTTTTCATGGTTTTAGGTCTTACGTTTAGGTCTTTAATCCATCTTGAGTTAATGTTTGTATAAAGTGTAAGGAAGAGGTCCAGTTTCAGTTTTCTGCATATGGTTAGCCAGTTTTCCCAACACCATTTATTAAATAGGGAATCTTCTCTCCATTGCTTCTTTTTGTCAGGTTTGTCAAAGATCAGATGGTTGTAGATGTGTGGTGTTATTTTTGAGGCCTCTGTTCTGTTCCATTGGTCTATATATCTGTTCTGGTATCAGTACCATGCTGTTTTGGTTACTGTAGACTTGTAGTATAGTTTGAAGTCAGGTAGCACGATGCCTCCAGCTTTGTTCTTTTTGCTTAGGATTGTCTTGGCTATACAGGCTCTTTTTTAGTTCCATAGGAAATTTAAAGTAGTTTTTTCTAATTCTGTGAAGAAAGTCAATGGTAGCTTGATGGGAACAGCATTGAATCTATAAATTACTTTGGACAGTATGGCCATTTGCACAATACTGATTCTTCCTATCCATGAGCATGGACTGTTTTTCCACTTGTTTGTGTCCTCTCTTATTTCCTTGAGCAAGTGGCTTGTAGGTCTCTCCTTGAAGAGGTCCTTCACATCCTTTGTAAGTTGTATTCCTAGGTGTTTCATTCTCTTTGTAACAATTGTCAATGGAAGTTCACTCATGATTTAGCTCCCTAATATTGGTGTATAGGAATGCTTGGGGTTTTTTCACATTGATTTTATATCCAGAGACTTTGCTGAAGTTGCTTATCAGCTTAAGTTTTGGGGCTGAGACAATGGGGTTTTCTAAATATACAATCATGTCATCTGCAAACAGAGACAATTTGACTTCCTCTCTTCCTAACTGAATACCCTTTATTTCTTTCTCTTGCCTGATTGCCCTGGACAGAATTTCCAGTACTATGTAGAATAGGAGTGGTGAGAGAGGGCATCCTTGTCTTCTGCTGGTTTTCAAAGGGAATGCTTCCAGTTTTTGCCCATTCAGTATGATACTGGCTGTGAGTTTGTCATAAATAGCTCTTATTGAGATACATTCCATCAATACCCAGTTTACTGAGAGTTTTTGAATTTTGCAGAAGGCCTTTTCTGCATCTATTGAGATAATCATGTGGTTTTTGTCATTGGTTCTGCTTATGTGATGGATTACATTTATTGATTTGCAAATGTTGAACCAGCCTTGCATCCTAGGGATGAAGCCTACTTGATTGTGGTGGATAAGCTTTTTGATGTGCTGCTGGATTCGGTTTGCCAGTATTTTACTGAGGATTTTTGTATTAACGTTCATCAGGGATATTGGCCTGAAATTTTCTTTTTTTGTTGTGTCTCTGCCAGGTTTTGGTATCAGGATGATGCCGGCCTCATAAAAGGAGTTAGGGAGTCATCCTTCTTTTTCTATTGTTTGAAATAATTTCAGAAGTAATGGTAAAAGCTCCTCTTTGTACCTCTGGTAGAATTCAGCTGTGAATCCGTCTTGACCTGGGCTTTTTTTTTGGTTAGTAGGCTATTAATTACTGCCTCAATTTCAGAACTTGTTATTGGTCTATTCAGGGATTCCACTCTTTCTAGTTTAGTCTTGGGAGAATGTATACTTCCAGGAATTTATCCATTTCTTCTAGATTTTCTAATTTATTTGCATAGATGTGCTTATGGTAGTTTGTATTTCTGTGGGATCAGTGGTGATATCCCCTTTATCATTTTTCATTGTACCTATTTGATTCTTCTCTCTTTTCTTTATTAGTCTGGCTAGTGGTCTACTCTGTTGATCTTTTCAAAAAACCAGTTCCTGGATTCACTGATTTTTTTGAAGGGTTTTTCATGTTTCTATCTCTCTCAGTTCTGCTCTGATCTTAGATATTTCTTGGCTTCTGATAGCTTTTGAATTTGTTTGCTCTTGCTTCTCTAGTTCTTTTAATTGTGATGTTAGGGTGTTGATTTTAGATCTTTCCCACTTCCTCCTGTGGGCATTTAGTGCTATAAATTTCCCTCTACACACTGCTTTAGCTGTATCCCAGAGATTCTGGTATGTTGTCTCTTTGTTCTCATTGGTTTCAAATAACTTATTTATTTCTGCCTTAATTTTGTTATTTACCCAGTAGTCATTCAGGAGCAGGTTATTCATTTTCCATGTAGTTGTGTGGTTTTGAGTGAGTTTCTTAATCCTGAATTCTAATTTGATTGCATTGTAGCCTGAAAGACTGTTATGATTTCCGTTCTTTTACACTCGCTGAGAAGTGTTTTACTTCCAATTATGTGGTCAATTTTAGAATAAGTATGATGTGGTGCTAAGAACGTATATTCTGTTAATTTGGAGTGGAGAGTTCTGTAGGTATCTATTAGGTCCACTTGGTCCAGGGGTGAGTTCAAGTACTGAATATCCTTGTTCATTTTGTCTCATTGATCTAATATTGACAGTGGGGTGTTAAAGTTTTCCACTATTATTGTACAGAAGTCTAAGTCTCTTTGTAAGTCTCTTAGAACTTGTTTTATGAATCTGGGTGCTCCTGTATTGGGTGCATATATATTTAGGATAGTTAGCTCTTCTTATTGCATTGATCCCTTTACCATTATGTAATGCCATGGTCTTATTTGATCTTTGTTGGTTTAAACTCTGTTTTATCAGAGACTAGGATTGCAACCCCTTTTCTTTTGTGTGTGTGTGTGTGTGTGTGTGTGTGCGCGCGCTTTCGCTTTCCATTTCCTTGGTAGATATTCCTCCATCCCTTTATTTTGAGCCTACGTGTATCTTTGCACGTGAGATGGGTCTCCTGAATACAGCACACCGATGGGTCTTGACTATCCAATTTGCCAGTCTGTGTCTTTTAATTAGAGCATTTAGCCCATTTACATTTAAAGTTAATATTGTTATGTGTGACTTTGATCCTGTCATTATGATGCTAGCTGGTTATTTTGCACATTAGTGGATGCAGTTTCTTCATAGTGTCAATGGTCTCTACATTTCATTATGTTTTTGCAGGGGCTGGTACCGGTTTTTCCTTTGCATATTTAGTGCTTCTTTCAGGAGCTCTTGTAAGGCAGGCCTGGTAGTGACACAATCCCTCAGTATTGGCTTGTCTGTAAAGGATTTTATTTCTCCCTCACTTACGAAGCTTAGTTTGGCTGGATATAAAATTCTGGGTTGAAAATCATTTTCTTTAATAATGTTGAATACTGGCCTCCACTCTCTTCTGGCTTGTAGGGTTTCTGCAGAGATCCACTATTAGTCTGATGGGCTTCCCTTTGTGGGTAACCCAACCTTTCTCTCTCAGTGCCATTTGCATTTTTTTCCTTCATTTCAAACTTGGTGAATTTGATGATTATATGTCTTGGGGTTGCTCTTCTCATGGAGTATCTTTGTGGTGTTCTCTGTATTTCTTGAATTTGAATGTTGGCCTGTCTTTCTAGGTTGGGGAAGTTCCCCTGGATAATATCCTGAAAAGTGTTTTCCAACTTGGTTCCATTCTCCCCATCACTTTCAGGTACACCAATCAAAAGAGGGTTTGGTATTTTCATATAGTCCCATATTTCTTGGAGGTTTTGTTTGTTTCCTTTCATTCTTTTTTCTCTAATCTTGTCCTCATGCTTTATTTCATCAAGTTGATCTTCAATCTCTGATATCCTTTCTTCCACTTGATCGATTTGGCTATTGATACTGGTGTATGCTTCACCAAGTTCTTGTGCTGTGTTTTTCACCTCCATCAGGTCATTTATGTTGTTTTCTAAACTGGTTATTCTAGTTAGCAGTTTCTGTAACCTTTTATCAAGGTTCTTGGCTTCCTTGAAATTGGGTAGGAACATGCTCCTTTGGCTTGGAGGAGTTTGTTATTACTCACCTTCTGAAGCCTACTTCTGTCAATTTGTCAAACTCATTCTCTGTCTAGTTTTGTTCCCTTACTGGTGAGGGGTTATGATACTTTGGAGGAGAAGAGGCATTCTGGTTTTTGGAATTTTCAGCCTTTTTGCACTGTTTTCTCCTCATCTTCATGAATTTATCTACCTTTAGTCTTTGATGTTGGTAATCTTTGGATGGGATTCTTATGTGGGCATCCTTTTTGTTGATATTGATGCTATTGCTTTCTGTTTGTTAGTTTTCCTTCTAACAGTCAGGCCCCTCTTCTGCTGGTCTGCTAGAGTTTGCTGGAGGTCTACTCCAGACCCTATTTGCCTGGGTATCAGTAGCAGAGACTGCAGAACAGCAAAGATTGCTGCCTGCTCCTTCCTCTGGAAGCTTCATCCCAGAGGGGCAACTGCCAGATGCCAGCTGGAGCTCTCCTGTATGAGGTGTCTGTCTACCCCTGCTGGGAGGTGTCTCCCAGTCAGGAGGCATGGGGGTCAGGGACCCACTTGAGGAGGCAGTCTGTCCCTTAGCAGAGCTCAACAGCTGTCCTGGGAGATCTGCTGCTCTCTTCAGAGTTGGCAGGCGGAAACATTTAAGTCTACTGAAGCTGCGTCCACAGCCACCCCTTACCCCAGGTGTTCTGTCCCAGGGAGATGGGAGTTTTATTTATAGGCCCCTGACTGGGGCTGCTGCCTTTCTTTCAGAGATGCCCTGTCCAGAGAGGAGGAATCTAGAGAGGCAGTCTGGCTACAGCAGCTTTGCCACACTGTGGTGGGTTCTACACCCAGTTCAAACTTCCTGGTGGCTTTGTTTACACTGTAAGGGGAAAACTGCCTACTCAAGCCTTAGAATTAGTGGACGCCCCTCTCCCAATCAAGCTTGAGTGTCCCAGGTCAACTTCAGACTGCTGTGCTGGCAGCAAGAATTTCAAGCCAGTGGATCTTAGCTTGCTGGGCTCCATGGGGGAAGGATCTGTTGAGCAAGACCACTCAGCTCCCTGACTTCAGCCTCCTTTCCAGGGGAGTGAACAATTCTGTCTCACTGGTGTTCCAGGCGCCACTGGGGTATGGGAAAAAAAAAAAAAAAAAAACTCCTGCAGCCAGCTCAGTATCTGCCCAAACAGCTGCCCAGTTTTGTTCTTGAAACTCAGAGCCCCAGTGGTATAGGCACACAGGAGAATCTCCTGGTCTGCAGGTTGGGAAGACCATTGGAAAAACGTAGTATCTGGGCCAGATAGCACTGTCCCTCACGACACAGTCCCTCACGGCTTCCCTTGGCTAAGGGAGGAAGTTCCCCAACCCCTTATGCTTCCTGGGTGAGGCAACGCCCCACCCTGCTTCTGCTCACCCTCTGAGGGCCACAGCCACTGTCTAACCAGTCCCAGTGAGATGAAGTGAGTACCTCAGTTACAAATGCAGAAGTCACCTGCCTTCTGCATTGGACTCGCTGGGAGCTGCAGATGGGAGCTGTTTTTATTTGGCCATCTTGCCAGTCTTCCCTTTTTTGTTATTTGTAGAGATGAGGTTTCCTCGTGTTGCCCAGGCTGGTCTCAAACTCATGGGCTCAAGCTATCCACCTGCATTGGCCTCCCAAAGCACTGGGATTACAGGTGTGAGCCACTGCACTCGCACAGAAATACATTTTTAAAAGATGCATGGATAATGGAATGAATAGATGTAGAGATGTGTCAATGTTATGATAGAATCTAAGTGACAGATACGTAGCCATTCACTTTTAAATTCTCTTAAGTGTGTTATACACTTGAAGTTTCTCAAAGTAACATTTTGGGGAGAAATAGTGAAAAAAGTTTTCTAAAACTCCTTGGATTTTTTGATGCGATAGATAGTGGCAACATGGTTCAGAAAATGTCCCTTTTTTTTTTTTTTTTTTTTTTTTTTTTGAGATGCAGTTTTGCTTTTGTTGCCTAGGCAGGAATACAGTGGCATGATCTCAGTTCACTGAAACCTCTGCCTCTCAGGTTCAAGTGATTCTCCTGCCTCAGCCTCTCGAGTAGCTGGGATTACAGGCACATGCCACTACACCTGGCTAATTTTTGTATTTTTAGTAGAGATGGGGCTTCTCCATGTTGGCCAGGCTGGTGTCGAACTCCTGACCTCAGGTAATCCACCCACCTCAGCCTCCCAAAGTGCTATGATTACAGACGTGAGCCCGTGCACCCAGCTAAAAATGCCCCTACTTTTAGAGAAGCATAATAAGGTAGGTAGGGGTGAAAAACATGGCTGGCTGGGATTGATGCATGACTGGGATTGATGGATGAACCCAATGTGGCAAAACCCTGATCACTGTTGATGCTGGAAATGAGACACATGGGGGCCCACTCTGTTCTCTTTTTGCAGTTTTTTTTTTGTTTTTTTTTTTTTTTGGCCAAATTAAGGAAATATGAATACAAATCCCTAAGCAGTGGGGCCTACATGAAACAAGCGTGTATCTGCTTAAGTAAGAGCTTCCCTTGAGGCTAATAGGCTTTAGTCCAACCACCTGGATAAAACAGGATCTTGATTTAAGCTGATGATAAATGCAGAGCCAACAACCAAAGGAAGCGTCCCTTCTCACACTCTGAAGTTTGTGTCAGCTGCAGTAGGCTTGTTCCCACATGGCCTTTTAGTGTCCTCCAGCCAAAAACCAGCAAGCTCACTTGATTGGAGTTTCACTCTCTTCGCAAGCAATCTAGGACCCTGTGAATTTCGGACAAAACCCAACAGCTGTGCTAAACAAATCTTTCCAAGGCTCTCTTCCAGGCATTGCAAAAAAAAAAAAAAAACCCAAAGCCCCTCTAATCCCTATTTTAAAACAGTAACTGTTCGTGACCCCCTATCTCACCCCTACCCAAGACTGGGTTGCTTGCACAGCACACTGTAGATTACTTTTATCACAGCATTAATTCCACAATATTAAAAAATGCTTTTTTATCACCCAAACTAGATTCCTTGGTGAGGAAGGGGGTATCTTGTTCACTATTATATAAATAGCTAAGCACATTGCCTGGAACACCTACACACTTAATATTTTTGGATGAACAATTTGTGAAACACACAGTTTCTAGAGCTTTGCTATACAGTCTTATCTTATTCTTTCTGCAGCCCTGAGAGCTAAGCAGGGCAGAAATTATTACTTCTGCTACAGCTGCCGCCATCACCAATATCCCAGATGAGGAAGCAAGGCCAATGGGGTTAAGAACCTGCTCAATATCATAGAACAGTCCATTTTAAAACCAGGGCTAATGCCTCTTTTGCTGACTCCTAAAAGGATGTTCTTTTCATTACATCTCATTCCTTTCTGAGGAAAATTCAACTTGATCTCTCAGAATATAAGGACACTCCTCTACCCATAAGCACAGAGCTTGGAGTTGGGGATTGTATGGCCTCTGCCTTACTAAGCTTGCAAGTGGATGGGACCCAGTGAGCGTGGCTGATACTTGGAAAGTAGGGAGTGTAA
This sequence comes from Theropithecus gelada, assembly GCF_003255815.1. Taxonomy (NCBI): domain Eukaryota; kingdom Metazoa; phylum Chordata; class Mammalia; order Primates; family Cercopithecidae; genus Theropithecus; species Theropithecus gelada. Next base: position 62,703,492 of record NC_037683.1, on the reverse strand, counting down.
ACAGCTGGATAAATGCCACCATCCATATAGCCCCAGATGTTTGGCTTGATGTGTGAATATGTTAAATGTCTCATAAAATTAATTAAGGTAAAAATGACAACAGTTATGCTATACACCATGTTAATTTCAACCAGCCAGCTGACATCAACCACTCAACATGTATTAATCTGCTTCATCATTTCTCCCTCCACCAGTCCCTTTCCTCATCCTGCATAAATAACAATCAAGTGCTGTGTGTTCACTGCCCCTTTCTTGGGGATGCTTAGGTATTGGCTAGGATTACCCTCAGCTGTCACCTTCAAGGTCAGATTAAACCCAAGCAGCTCATAAAAGATTCCTCCTCTCCTCTCCTAGCTTCAAGTTCAGGCAAAGAACTGGAAGTTCTGGATGAGTCTATAAACAAACACTGGCCCTAGGCTGTGGTCGCTGCCACTGCTCCCTACCCAAATCTATCTACACGCATATGAGACACAGCCCTAGAGCTGTGCTTTGTGTCTCAGCAGGTGAACTGGCGACAACTTGAGTGGGGCCAAAAGGCCCAAAGGACAAGATTCCTGGAACAGTTGCATTTCATCTCCTTCAAGAGACTGTCCCAGTGTCCCAACATCCCTCTCTGGGGTACAAGCATGCGTTTTATGACACGGATGGAATTACTGGAAGTCCTGAAGTCCTCAAGTGCCTTCTGAATTACTATTGCTACGCAGCTTCCCCAGCATTTCAATGTTTATAGTTGTCCCACTGCCTTGAGCCCCAAAACTTAGCCCAAGGTCTCTTAGCCTCCTTGTCAGGTTTTCAGTGCCAAAGTCTCCCTGCGTTAAGGCTTCAGGAGTCTTTCCTTCTCTAAGCGTGGCCCTGTCTCATGCTGCAGGTAATGAGGAGGATAAATGGGTTCCCCTGGGCTTCCCTGTCCCCTCACCCCCAACCCCAGTCTGACCTGCACCAGCCCTCCTACCCAACCCATACCTTTTCCTACCTGAACAGCTATCAAAGGGAGTGATTTTGTCCCGAGTGGGGCCTTTCTGCAGCAGCAAGTGGTGGAGCAAGATGTGCAGACAGGAAGATCCTGACTTGATAGCCAATGCCGAATTCAATTGAGCAGCGAGGATTTTCCCCACTGCTTGTAAGCTGCCAAAACTGAATATTCCCCATGCCCCACTGCTGCTTGCTTCAATTCTCCAAACTTTCAGAATTCCAACAGATAACCAAAATCTCAACTGTCGCATCTTCCATCAAAATGTACCAGTGCTAATCTATATTTTCTGTCTCTATGGAGCTTTTCAAAATAGGAACCAAATCCCCTATAATGTCACTAAAGCAAAAGAAAGATAATTTAAACAATGAATGGCATGATTTTAGAAAAAATGTCCTCATTTCACTACGCCTGTTTCTTTGACTACCAAAAATATTCTTCAACAAGCATGTGATTCTTAGGGACCTAACTCACTGTTATAAGACACCCCCTACTTTCCAAAACAAGTAGGAGGCTGGACTTCAAGTTTGATTATTACCACAGCTGAGCAGCTGGAATGAAATTACTTCCCTGTGCTGTGTGTTCATAATTCGGTATGTCAAAGTTGTCTCTGATTTCACTAATGATTTTTTTCTCTACTTTTCCTCAGATGTGTAGCCCAAAGGGAAAATTTTTAAGTTACCCCTTTCCAACTGTACTTTTTCAATATATTCTCACTGGAAATTAAAATTTACAGATAGTGTAAAACGCACTCCTTCAATAAAATATAGCAATGTAAAATGTTAAAGGTAACCCACTCTCACCCCCAAATATCCTGTTTTATATTGATTCACTAGTAATCAATAACAAAAGAGCTAGGTTTTGCTTTTGTTGCTTGACAAACACAAGAAGATTTCTAGTATAAAGAACAACGTTGGAAAAATTGTACTTTTGGTTTATATGTTTTCACTGAAGTCAGAACTTGTTAAACCCCTTGGGCTTCTGGAAGAATGCAGAGGATTTAAAGAGCATTTCCTACTGGACCTCCCAGATGCTGGCGAAGTTCAGGGAATGAAGAGGTGTTAGGAGAAAACAGGCAGGGCATTCATTCCATTTATTATTTCTGGTAGAAGATAGCCCTTCTTTACAAAAAACAAGATTCACAAAAATAAAATTCTCAGCTTACTCTCATCTTTGCAAAGTAGCCATCTTCTTGTTCTCATCTCAAATTAGTGAAGAAACAAACACCATACGTTTCTATTAGACTGGAGACTGCGCTCCATGAGACCTTTGCCCTTTTGTTCATAAATGTATAGAATTTGTGCACCAATACATTTGTACAACTTCAATGATAACAATATGAATATTCGACGTTTGCATTGACTGTGTGGCAGGCACAGTTCTTACCTGTTTATCTGTATTATCTCAATCTTTACAACCTTATTAGAACAGAAGGTCTACAAAAAAACTCAAAACCTGATGTTGTGAGTCATGCTACACAAACAGTCTAGGGCTACAAAGGACCCTCATAGAACCAGATCAGACACAGAAGGGCATTCAAGAGGAAGTGGACCTGGAGTCTCCATCTCTGAGGCTCTAAGAAGCCCAAGGTACCAACAGCAGGGCCTCCTCCAGCTTCTACAAAATTCCATCTCCTTACTTATACTCTCCTCTTTGCTATTCCTTTGTCCAGCCCCTACGTCTTTTTCTCTTCTTTGTGCCTACACTGCACTAAGCCTTGAGTCCTTCTGGGTCTAAGGCCATGGCCATTTCCAACCCGGAGTACACACGGGGAGGCAAAGGCCATTCACGAAAGCAGTGGCAGCAACCTCAGGTACTCAGGATCCCACCCTCTGCCACCAGACAAAGGAAAAGTGAAAAAAAAAACACTCCCCACAGCCCTCTCACTGACTAAAATCAGGGCATAAAGCCACCCCCAGCTGCACGGGGAGCTGCAAAATCAAAGGTATGGAGTCAGAACACTGGAAAATAGGCAAGAGAAATGGGGTTGGGAAAGTAGTTCAAGTGACCACCCAACAGAATCTGTTCTCAAAATGAGTCAACAAAATAATGTGTTATTTATTTATTGTCAGTGTCGATTGGTGAAAACTCTAATGGAATGATACCTGGTTTTAATTATGCATAAAATGAGCTTTGTGCATATTTATGTACAACTGCACACTACTAGAGAAGAATCATCTAAAGTACCAGCACCTTTAAAGTGGCATTCAATACAGTGGCCATACAGCTGCACATCTCAGCAGAATTGTAGACGGGTATCACAGGACACTGCATGCCAAATGAAATTTCAGAAACACATAGGTAGATAGGAATGATTTCTCTAGAGTGTTGCCTTGTGTTATCTCTAGCGCACACACACAGCAATCTCAAACAAAATGAAACAGCCAAAACCCAGACGTGTCTTGCCGTTGTTATCATTACACATCCTGGTTAAATGGCCCTCATGTGCCTGGTGCTGCACTGGTAAGACAAACTGGGTGCCTCATCTGTCAACTAATTCCAGACCAGAGTTTCTTTCAGCTCATCTGGCTACTTAAGCAGGTATCCCTGGTATCTGATCCCTTTCCTCTGCAGCTTTCCAAAGCTACTCACTTGAGTGAAAAGAGACAAAAATCTTCTCAGATACAGAAAGTGCTTGGTCTTACCTATTATATCCTGATCCCGGTAATCCCTGTAATATGCACAAGTTAAATAATGTACCATTTTGTCTTTTCATGTATTTGCCCACTTATTCATTCATCCATATGACATTCGCAAAGCTCTTGTTATATGCCATGCACTGTGTTGGGTAATAATTAGAAAGAAAGATAATGTACATATTTCCTTGCCTTAAAGGAACTCACCTACCACGACCCATCTTCCCTTCTTGACATTGGTGCTCAGTATTAAAAACTCGGGGTCCTTATGTCTTATGTTGGTGGCAGTGTGCCCTTATGGCCAAGGAAGCAGACAGTAAGGGGTTGTAGGTACAATGGGGCAGAAGAGGCATCCAGAATAGCTAGGAAGATTGGTTATGTTTTACAAATTAGTAAATATATTCAAAATAGAAGGAGCCGGGTTCTCATCCTCAAAATCTATTTCTAAACATGGAAAGAAGAAAGCTAGAAAGACCTCTGGAATGTTGAAATGGAATTTGAAGTATTGGTATGAACTGATGGGTTTTTCATATACATGCACAGATATGGAAAGAGTTATTTTCCATGCGTTTGTGTGTATTATGTATATGTGCACATTGATATGCACGTTGGGTTGTGTATCTATATAGAAGCAACAAACACAGTGAAAAATCAGACCTTGGTTTCTAAATATTAACCTCAAGTAAAAGGAGGCAGAGCTGTTAGAAAAAAGTTTGATGGTTGAGGTAGAGAAATACAAGATGAGCTTGGAATATCTTGTGTCAGAAAGTCAGGAAATGCTGAATGGATAAGGAACATATGTCAAAAGGACACGGGAGACAGCTGGAAGGAGCTCAAACAGAATAATTTGAGCATTAAAATAAATGATGATAGTAATAGGTTATAACCCACTGAACAAAATAGATCAATGAATACATACTAAGATATATATATGTGTGTGTATATATATCCGTATATATATACACACGTATAAATGAGGGAGAAGAGAAAGCTCTTTCTTACAGAATGCCAAATAATAAATGTAGAAGAAATGATGAAAATAAGCCATCACCATTTGGCAACCATGGTGGTGACAGTGGTAGATTCAGGTGGATTCATTCAACCATGGATGGATGCTAAGGCTGATGGGTAAAGTTTTGGTAAGAAACAGGATATTGGTATAATATCAGAATCTCTCTCCATCATAATAAGATACAAAGGGAACATGGTGATTTTACAGTGGAGAAATCTGGCAGACCCTCAACCTTGACCATATGATCAAGGTTGGCATCATCATGACCGTGTAGGTGTGGCTAAGGAGCAAAAAAGTGTGGAGGCTTCAAAGGCAGTAATACTTGAATCAGGTGTTGAAGGATGAGGCAGCCATGGAGAAACAACAGGCAAGAGATTTCCAGCGGAAGTTGGGCAGAGGCAAAGCCATGCTGGAGTGACAGCACGGGTGCTGGGGAAGCGGGGAGGGTGCAGGCTGGGGAAGGATAAATAGTTCTGGACAGGTAGATAGAAACCAGATCAAGAAGAGTCTTATGGACCATGCTTAGAAGTTCAGACCTTGTCTTCTTAGTGATGAGGTGGCACACCTGGTGCTACTACCACTCTGCACCTATATCAGACATGTCTATCATAGCACTTTATGCACTTCAGAGAGCACAAACTTCAGACACCCCTGCCAATTGGCACCTGAAATTGAATCATTTGCCCTCCCTACTCCAGGCAATGAGGAGGTTTAGAGGATTTTTAACAGGTGGCAGGTATGATTTGCACTTGTGTAACAAAGCTAGACCCTGACATCAGTGTCAATGGATCAAAGGATAAACTCTAGGCATAGTGACAAGTGAGAAGGCCTCCACAGCAGTCCTATGCATTGTACAAATGACAGCATACAAATTTATACATACACTGCATAAATGAGACCATACAAAGTCAGATTTGGTTCAAACCCCATGCTTTTCTCTAGCCATTATCAGAGCACGTATTATGGTGGAGGGAGCACATAAAACATTCTTTGAACAAGAAAACCCAAGGCCCAGCAGAAGCTGAAAATTGTGCTGAGGGAAAAGTGAGACCCAAAAGAAAGAACTGCAGCTCAAGTGGAGCAGACAGACCAAGAGAGATGTAAGTTTCACTCACCCTGAAACTCCACGCAAACACAGTTGCGAACTAACACAGCAGTACTTCAGCACCTTGGCGCTACTAGACTACTTATCTTTCCCTGCCATACTTAGGTGCTCACTGAAAGATTATCATCCAAAGGTAATCCAGTCACAGTGCCTATGTCTTAGGAAAAAACATAACATTCCAATATTTAAGTTAAAACACATAGATATGCCCATGTGTGCACACATATGACATAATTAGGAAGCACTCTAAGCCAGGTTATGGGCAAAAAAATTGTTCTCTTGGGTTTGAGGAGCAGTTGAGTACTAAGAGTAGAAAGAACTGCATGGAACTGGGGTTCATCTCTTCTCCAGGACTGAAAAACGTGAGGGCTGGAAAAGGTGGTCTTTTCTAACATAATAATGCCGACTCCTAACTTCCCTCTCAGCAGAAAATAGCAGAGAGATCTGGAAGCGAGCTCTTGCTACAAGCACAAGCAAGTCAGGCTAAATCCTTCTGCGTGCAGGTCTGTGAGGGTAGCAGCTCATGTCGTGGCCAGAAACTTGGTAATATGATTGAGAAAACTAAAAACACATTGTAAGTGAAGTCCTGGGGTGCATACAGCATTCTGCTTTAAGATGCTGACTGTTTTTGAAATAAAACTTTAAAACATGCCATAAAAAGCAACTATTCCTCTGGGGAAAGAGTGGCCTAAAGTGTCTTTGATTGTAACTATGGGAAAGACTTTCATCCGCACTCTTTACGAGGTTAATTGTAACTCTCTCCCAAGCTCAGGGACGCTTTCCTGAGTTTTGTGGTTGTAATCTTACACGTTGCATGATAAACTTTCATTTTCCAATGAGGACATTCCAAAATGTTAAAAGTCATGGCTCCAAAAGCAGTCAAATGAGTGAAAGCTGATAAGAAACTGGTTTAGCTAGTGCACACATGCACACGCGTGCACACAGCCTGCTGTCCTCCAGCTACACCAAGTCAAAGTCCTCAAGCTTCATCAGGAAGGACCCCACAAAACCACAAACCACAAACCAAAACAAATGTGACACACTTAGCACAATGCCTGGCACATGAAAAGCCTCACTAGCTCATGGCTGTTATCATCATCATCTTATCCTTTTTCTTCATTATTGCTAATGAATTATAGCTCAGTATTTAGCTGTCACTGAGAGAGATTTATTCCATCCAATGAGGTCATCTTCGTGGACTATATAACCACTGAAACATCCCTATGGAATCCTGCTGTGGTTGCCTTCTTTTATAAACTGGCATGAGACAGTTATAATAAATTTGTTGCCTGTAACAGAAACCCCCACCATGCTGATTTCCACAATTCTTTCACATACAAAACCTCAACTGAAAACTGTGGTTCATACTTTCTTCTCAGATGCCAATAGGAATTACTGTCATACTTTAGTGTCTCCCTTATAGCAGGCTCACTAGTAATAATTTTATTACCATGTGTAGACCATTTACCATATGCTGGGCATACTGCTAATAATGGCTTTTTTCCTTATTAACTTATTTCGTCTTCATTACAACCCCATCAGATGCTGCTGCTATTATTCTCAGCTACCATAGGAGGTGTCTGTCTAAGGCTTACAGAGCTTAAATCATCCAAGATCTTTCATTCAGTGAGATACACAGCTGGGCCAGGCATGGTGGCTCACGCCTGTAATCCCAGCACTTTGGGAGGCTGAGGCGGGCGGATCACGAGGTCAGGAGATCAAGACCATCATGGCTAACACGGTGAAACCCCTTCCCTACTAAAAATACAAAAAAATTAGCCGGGCATGGTGGCGAGTGCCTGTAGTCCCAGCTACTCGGGAGGCTGAGGCAGGAGAATGGCGTGAACCCAGGAGGCAGAGTTTGCAGTGAGCCAAGATTGTGCCACTGCACTCCAGTCTGGGCAACAGAGCGAGACTCCATCTCAAAAAAAAAAAAAAAAAGAAAAAGAAAAAGAGATACACAGCTGGTAAGGGGTGGAACACAAACTTGAAGTAAGTGTTTCTGAATCTAAAGTTCATGTTTATGTTTTCCACTAGATTTTAATTACTAAATAAAGGATTCTTAACTTGGGTTCCTTGAACTTCAGGGGACCCATAAGCCTCTTGGAATTGTATGTAAAATGGCATGTGTATGTACACGTTTTCCTCAGAGAAAGTCCACAACTGCAGGCATGGTGGCTCACGGCTGTAAATCCCAGCACTTTGAGAGGCCATGGCAGTGGATCACTCAAAGTTGGGAGCTCCAGACCACCCTGGGCAATATGGCAAAACCCTGTCTCTACCAAAAAATACAAAAATTTACTTGGCATGATGGAGCGTGCCTGTAATGCCAGCTACTCGGGAGGGCTGAGGTGGCAGAATTGCTTGAACCCAGGAGGCGGAGGTTGCAGTGGGCCTAGATCATGCCACTGCACTTCAGCCTGGGTAAGAGAATGAGACCCTGCCAAAAAAAGAAAGAAGAAAAACACAAAAAAGTCAAAAACGATTGTTCTAGACTCAGGTGGAACTAGATTTTATCATTAAATTCTGTGTCACCATTCCCCTCATTGCCCCTAGCACTCAAAAGCAGTACCTGGTCATAGTATGTACTCAACTGCCAGCTCTCCAATTGACCAAATTCTCTTCTCCGATCCTTTCTTGGATCCACCCCCAACCCCACAATGGAAATGCAATGAGAGTGATGAATTTGTTTTAAGGCCGCATTTCAAAGCCATGCACGTGTGACAGCTCCTAGCAAGCTTCCCAAAGCTCAACCTTTCACAGCCACTCACATTGTGAAAGAGCAAACAGGACCCTGTCCTGACTTCTCACCCCAGAAAACCAAACATCTGCTTGTTCTGGCCTGAAGAGCTCACCTGCTGGGGAGGAGATGCCCAGCTTGGAATAGCACAGCACATCTGGCCCTTCCTGCCTGAGCTCAAACTCCATTTTCAGGGTCAGCTGTCAAGTAATCTTCTGCTTTATAAACAATCTCACATTTTAATAAGAACCATTGTGCAAGGTGAGCTTTTGAAATAAGGTTAGTTTTCAGTCTGCAGCTGCACTTGCAGATGCCCCACTTTCTAACTGAACCCTGTGGAAGGGCTATGAAAATAATTGCCCATTATTGCATTTTTGGCATGCCCACTGTGCAACAGGCACTGTTCTAGACGCATACATCCATCATCCAAAATTTGCAAAATAACTTAGGCAGATATTATCAACAGTTTGCAGATGGAGAACCTGAGTCCTGTCAGAGAAGTCAAAAAATCTGCTCAAGAGCCAAGATCTAACCCCATGTTGAGCAGACACCAAAACCCTATACATCCCCAACTCTTCATGGGCTCCCACTTTCTCATGGACCTGAAGTTACTCTCTTTTCAAAGAAAGTTTACTCCAGTTGAAAAATAAGAAAGACTCCAAGGCCTCAGCATCTTAGTAGCTGCAAAGGAATATTTCAGAACACTCTACTAAAATGGGATAACATCAAATTTTTGCTTTTACTCTTCACAAATAAAGGTAAGAAAACTTAGATTATATACATTGAACCTATTCTAGTACCTCATTGAAAGTCATGTTTGAATGTCTACTATTCAATTATATACAGCAACTATAGGTCCAAAGCACTAGGCTAGACAATATGAAAAAACCCAAGAACGAGATAGACTTGCAGCCTCCCACGACAAATAGATTTCCCGATTAACTGAGCAGATTATTATATAAATCGTTAAATATACTACTAAAACAAGTGGAAGAATTCCATAGCATGCTAAGTGGACCTCAGAGGGAGGAAATAAGGACATACTTGTTTTCATGTGAGGATAGGAAAATGTGTAATAAACTCAGCCTTTGTGAGGAAATTTCATCAGAGCTGAGAATGGTCAGATTTTACACCTCAGGCATGACTGGACAATGGTGAATGTAGGTATCTGTGCAAAGACAGGGATTTGAGCAAAGGCTCAGTTTGGAGAAGGCAGGGGGCACTTGGTGGGACAGTCCAGAGCCTTTGGCCTGGGGATATGCATGAGGCTGAAAATCACAACAGGAAGGGCTGACTCAGCTGCTGACTTCAGACTCTGGATTGGGAGTGATCTGACCAGCCCTATTTTCCAAGGAGACTATTCCAGCAAGAATGCATGGGCTGAGAGGATAACAGCATAGAACTGGAGCCAGCAGAGTGGCCCATATCTATAATCCCAGCTACTAGGGAGACAGAGGCAGGAGGATGGCTTGAGCCTATATGTTCAAGGCTGCAGTAAGCTATGATTGCACTACAGCCTGGGCAAAAGAGAGAGACCTCATTTTTCTTTTTTTTTCTTTTTTTTTTTTTAAAGAGTCTAGAAGTGGAGAAACCAATGACAGTTGTCTGGCTATGAGATGATGAAGGCCTACACTAAAGTGTGAAAAAGAGAAAATAAAGAGACATTTCACCAGGACTTAGTGATAGACTGTACTGGGCAAGTGAAAGGAAGGGAAACACAGCCTGGTGGTATAACTTTCTGAAATGGGGTGTTTAGAAAGGGAGTCTACTTGAGAAAGGAAAGGAGCTCAGGTTTTTGAACATGCTGACTTGCTCAAGTGTTTATTCTTCATGATTAACAAATTAGAATAATTAAAAAGCTGAATTTAGGCAGAGGCCTGAAACCTAGGTTATTCTAGAGTCATTTTCATGCTGTGAGACCGCTGAGCTCATTCATAAAGCTCTGTTTCTGGCACCTTTTGACAAACTCCCAGACTCCACGGTAGGAATTTGGGCGCTGCTTGGAAGTGTGTGTTGAAGCACACAAATCAGAAGTGTACTGGGAGGTGGCAGATGGCTGTGGTAGGTCATATTTGGAATCTGTAGTTTGAAAGGAAGCTTCAGGAGATGAAGAAGTTGAGTTTTAGCAGCT